>NW_004524915.1:325436-357946 GCF_000260255.1 Octodon degus
CCCTGTGCTTTGCTTAGTTTAGCTTGTTCTAAGTAGGTGCTTTAGACCACTGAGCCATCTCACCAGCCCCTCCTGGCAAGTTTTCTAAAAAGTGAACAGTCCTGGTGCTTGTTCTAAGTGAAAGGGCAAGTGCCAGGGCTCGAGGCAGAGGCACTGCCACAGGGAGTGACCCACATGGGAAGCTCAGAATCACTGCCGGAGCCTGAAACTCCAAGTGGTTGAAAATCCTTCCATTTAAGAAATTGATTTGGACTTCTGGAATCTGGTTTTAGGTCAGTTCTCATATACAAATAAATTTTAATTCTGCAACGACACGGTAATGTTTGTGATGTTTAAGGCACTGAACTCTTGAGCTCTATTCAGGAGAAAACACAAGACTCTCAGAGCCCCCTTGAACTTCAGAGGCTTCTTTTTAAAAAATTTATGTATGCATGCATGCATGTATGTATGTATGTATTTATTTAGTATAGGGTCTCACTATATAGCTCACACTCCTAGTGATCCTCCTGTCTCAGCCTCAGCCTCCTCAGTGCTGGGATTACAGGTATGTGCCACTGCGCCTGCTTTCAGTGGCCCACAAGGCATGCCTGGGGTTCTGGGGCTGGCATGACATGTGGTACTGGGTGTTGAACTCAGGTCCTTGTGCTCGTCAGGTCCTTGTGCTCGCCAGGAGATACTGAGGTATCTCCTTAGCCCTTTAGAGGCTTCTTTCCAAAATTCCAGCCACTCCAATGGCTCTCAGAACAAGTCAAGCTAATTTTAAAGAAAAATACATGAGATAAATTAAGGAGAAGGGATTAAACATTCTTAAAATAGTGCTAATAGAGGATGGGATCCTATGAGTGCTAACTCTGAGTTGGTCTTTTTTGAATGATGTGTATGCCTTGTCACATCTGTTCTTCATGACAGTCTTGTGAGAATAAAAATTTGATTCCTATTTTGTGGGTGTAGACACTTAGGAACAGAGAAGTTAACCTTCTTGCCAGAGGCCACAGAGTCAATAAAGATAGGCAGATTCAGAGCAAGGAGTAATTCTAAAGCCCGTATTGTGTTACCAGGCAAACTTCCTCATGTTTTTTTCCCCCCTTTATATTTTTGTTTTTTGAGACATAGTCTTTTTGTGTAGTCCAGAGTGGCCTTGAACTCACTGCGTAGCACTCTCTGGCCTAGAACTCATGGTGATCTTCCTGCCTCAGCCTGAGTCCTAACCTAACCATGCTTGGTTTTCTCTCCTGTTTTTGTGCCTGGGCCCTGACCAATGTTAGAGATATTATTTGTAAGGGGTTTATCCTTGGGAGAGCCCCGGATGGCATTTCAAGTGGAATGCTGGCTCTGTGGATCAGCTGGTGTCTTAGTTACTTTCCTCATTATTGAGACAAAATACCCAGCACCCAAAGTTAAAGGAGGAAAGGTTTATTTTGGCTCACAGTTTGTAGAGGTTTCAGTCCATAGTCGCGGGCTCCAAGGCAGGGTGGCATGGCAGAGGGGCACTGCAGGGAAGAAACAGTCCATGGCAGAGCAGGCAGGCAAGAGCAAGCAAGGGTCTTAGCAGCTTCTTTCTCACCCTTTTATCTTCTATCCAGGCTACCAGGGAGTAGGATGGAGCCAAATAAGTCAATAGACTAATCTAGTAATCACACATCCTTCATCTCAGCATCACACATTTAGGTCTGGCACTTTGGAAAACCCCTACCTATGAATGCATGAGGATTTGGGAGGACACCCAGGCATGAACCATAACAAGTGGTCTCTAAAAGTCTTTGTTCTCTTTCATGCAGCCTCTTTAGAAAGCAGGCCTGGGTAGTGGTCATGGTTGGCACCTGAGGACCTGAGCTAGGGCAGCCCATCTGTGCAAGGCATTATGGGGCACCAAGCTTAGGTTGGTCTGTAAGGGAAAGCCAGAGTTCAAAGTGGAAGGAGATCAAGTACAGGCACCCCTCCCCAGCTGGCCAAGCAGGGCCCATGGAGATCTAAGTCGAGCAGTCACAGAGAGGAGGGGGGAGTGGGAACTTCGGGTGCGTGCCAAGTTCTCTGTGTGTTTCCACTCTTATTACAGGGTGGTGTGGTTTGCTGGTCTTCGGAGTAGGCAGTAACCGCGTCTGCTCTTGCCCAGGTTTTCTAGGAGCCATGGTTCACGCTCTCCAGTGCTTTTCTTGGCAGAAGAACGCATCAGCCATCTGGACCACAAAGATGCCAGAAGGCACCTGCCCTGCCTTGAATGGAATCCGGGTCTTGAGTCTTCTCTGGATCATCTCAGGACATACCAGCCAGATGACAGCATGGCTCTCTTTGGGTGTGGAAACTGGTGTCCCTTCACTTTCAGCATTACTGGGGAGGAGAGAACCCCAGTGTGGAGATCATCTTGGGCTGTGGTGCAGGAGCCTGGCAGCGTCCCCATAAGCAGCTCCCTTCTGTTTTAGAATCCTGATTCCTGAGTATTGCAACTCATTGGACAGAGACCAGGGTTCCCTCTTGTCCTGATTAGTGAAGCCAGGAAGTAATGTTGTTTTTCTACCTGTGAAACAGGACAGGTATGCATGGTGCGTCAGCAGTACGTCAGAATTTCTCTACCACCTCCTATGTCCTTGCTCCAGCTCCTCCCCCTGAGTGAGCAGGACAAGGGGCGGAGCCAGTCTAGGGCTGCTTAAAGCAGCCTTTCTGGGGATGTGCAAACCATCCAAGGGGACTCATCACCATGACGGCAAAAAGGTCCTCTGTCACTACATTTATTCCCAACTATTTATTCCTGCCTAAATTCTCTATTAAGTGAATGATTCTTAAAGCCCTCCCAGTGCAAATCTTTCTCTTCTGCAAAGAGAGATCACGTGATTTTCTTCCATTAACCAAATTAAAAATATTGTTTTATATGTTTGTTACAGATAATGTGCTTGAGTGGAAAGCCAGGGTGCCTAAAAACCCACTATACCTTTATACTCGGAGTGGCCCATTCTATCTTGGGGTTGATACATTTTTCCTGATCAGGTAATAAGGCTCACCTGCATTCTCTTTTCTTGCATTAGTTCTGGGAGTTGAGTATGTGGAGGGGTGGGTATAAGAGCTCCTGAGCTGGCAGATCTGGACAGAACTAGCTCCCAGGCCAGGTGGAGCACTAACGAGGGGATCCTACTCCCCACCCAGCTTTGGCAACTCCTGCTCCTCCAGTATCCTGGCTCCTCACACCCCGTTCTCCTCCAGCCTTTTCCTCCACTTTCACCTTCACAACCAGTCATTCCTGCCCTCACCACTGTCAAATGAACCTACCCACCATTCTCTACCTCATCTTTTGCTTGATTTATTTATTTTTGTCTTTATCTACCATGTTGTAGATGCCTAAAGCAGTGCTCCATAGAGTAATCCAGAGTCCACTGCTCACTCAATACATTGTTGTCAAAATGAACAACTTCACTATTTTATTCCAGGATATTAGTGTCATAGTTTCTAATAATACACAGCAAGCACAGTGCAGAATGAGCTGGGCCCTGCCTACAGGGACAGCAGCTCCTGCTAGGAGGTGGCCAAGGTGACAAAAGAGAGCACTCCAGACAGGCAGGGGCCAGTGCACTTCAACAAGCCCAGTAGGGCTGCTCCCTGGGGAACAGGTTTCCAAGAGGACACAGCTGAGTCTCTCTAGGCTGCTCTTGGAGCAGTAGCAGGGCCCCTGGAGGGTGGGCAGCTCTGCCTATGAGACAGCAAAGATCAGAACGCTGTTCTCTGCACAGAGTCCCAGCAAAACCAGGTAAAAAAAATGTCCTATGGTAAGATGGGTCTGCCTGGCAGAGGTCCGTGTCCTGGGAAGGAGGCTGGCAAGGACAAATCAGGATGACTGGAACCAAACCCCAAACTCAATCTGGAGACTTGAAAGGCTGCCAGGAATAGGGAGAGATGAAGGAAAAGAGAAGCCACTGGTTATCCTTGGGTACCATGGGAGTCTGAAATGGCAGATTAATCACTGGACAGCCCAAGAAACATAAAACATGAGTTAAGGTTGCTGAAATACCAGATGTCCAGGAATACCACAAATGCACAGAGACTACAGCTCTCACTCCCAGACTGGTGTGGACCAGGTAGTGCTGTGCCTCTAATCCATGATGCTCAGATCTATGCCACCCTGGCACTTCTCAGCAATGCTAATTTCCAGGTGCCCCTTTCCCCACTGAGGCAGATTTTATAGAGGCAAGATCAGCTATCTGGTCTATCCCAAGCCCCCCCCCCCCATGATCCTGATGCCCACTATGGCCTGAGAAGCATCGTGTGAGCCGAGGTGGGAAGAACTGAGGATAACCCAGACAGGGTATCTGGGCAGATGCTGATGCCAGTCTAAAGGCAGATAAAGGGCTGCTCTCTTCTGTATACCAGCTGGTTTCCATTTCTCATACCACTCTCCCTGACTCTCCTTTAGTTTTTGTTTTATTACTTTAGAAGATACCTATATTCTTTTATTTGAAATTTTCTTTTGAACAGGGGAACAATATCATTCCACTTTTGCAGATAAGAAGTTCAGTGTTCAGAGATGAAATAATTTGTCCAAGTCCACATACACAGCTAGTAAGGTTACAACCAGAACTTGAGAAGACAGGTTGGGCCTCCCTCATCTAAAATCCAAAATACTCCAAATCTGAAAACTGTTGAGTACCCACATGACACCACAAAGGGAAAACTTCACTCCTAGTCTCATGTGATAGGCCACAGACAAAATGCAGGCACATCAAAAATACCATAAAATTACCCTTTGCCCATGTGGATGAGATAACATGAAATATAAATGAATTTTGTGTTTAAACTTAGTCCCACCAACCAGATACCTCTTGGTGGATGTGTATATATAGTCCAAAATCTGAAAACAAGCTTGTTAGAGATAGGATACTCAACCTGTAGTTTGTTCCACAAGGAAGCTATGGAGGGCCACCTGGGCAATTCTCCTTAAAAGAGGAGCAGTTGTCTCCATCTTGGCTGGGCCTGACTTATTTCCATGTACTGATACATGCAGAGCTGGCTAGGACTTTTCCTTATCCCTTGGTTTCTTAGCAATGCATATCTATCCCAGGTGCTAGTGTTAGTCTTTGAAGACTGCAAGCCTGTTTCCCCAGAACCCCCATCTGCTGCTCCCTAGGGTGAGGTGGGTGCAGAGTGAAGCCAGTGCTCCACACTGTAGGCCAGTCTTGAGCCTCAGATAGAGGCTATGAGTTCCTGGGGCTTGAAAGATTACACATCAGAGCTGAAGCACTGACCCCAAAACATTAGATACTATCTCAAGTGTGCAATGCAGGTTACCCTTTCTGCATAACCTTCTTCGCATATTGCAGAGGTAAATGTAGGCCTCCTACCTAGCCCAGCTCACGGCACTCACACACACAGGTACTTCCCACCACAGCTATAGTCACTCCTCGCCAGTCCACTGCCCTCTTGATAAATTAATAAAACCTGGATTCAGCCCTGAGTCGTAGCCTTCGTACCACTTAGCTAACACTCCAGCTGGGTTTAGGACTCCTTGGCTCTCCATAACTACAAATATGCTTTAGTGTGTTTATTCTTGCCGTGGGTTGCACTGGATGTGGTAGATCAGAATTAACTTGATGGGATTCCAATAACTTATCTATGGGATTACAAATATAAACTTCCCTAACCAAGATGAGGACCAAGGTTTTCTATAGATGTCTTAATGTCTTAATCAAGATGTCACTGACACTACACAATGGGATCAAAATCTTTTTATGCGGTACTGAGGATTGAACCCAGGGCCTCACGCATGACAGGCAAGTGTTCTACCACTGAGGTACATCTCTAGCTCTTTTTATTTATTTTCAGACAGAGTCTTGCTGAATTGTCCAGGCTAGCCTTAAACATGTAATCTTCCCGCCTCAACCTCCTGAATAGCTGGGTTTGCAGGCACATACCATCATGCCTTGTGAAAATGAAGACTTCTGATGATCCTTAAGAATAACTACTGGGGACTGTTTTGGAATCCTTCCTCCCTCTTGGGCTGGTTTAATGCCTCTCCACTGCACGGTTGTCTCTTCAGGATGCTGGGCTGTAGCCCCTTGTGACCAGCTGTCTTGCTCACGGCCTGTTTTCCCACAGTCATCTCAGGCTGTCCTCTAATGAGCTGGGAAGCTGAGCACTGGATGCTCTTACAGAGGGGGGCCCAGATTTTGCTTAGCAACTAGGCTGGTAGGGGGAGGGGTACCAGTCATGCAGAAAAGAAAGGATGACCCAGATTCATCCTTTCGTGAAATGAAGGGAGGCCAGAAGCAGAATTGGCTGCTCCACTTCCACCTCTCAGCAGTCTCTTTTGGATGTCTATAAATTTTGTTCCTATTTCAGTGACTTCAACTTGCAGCTTTTCAAAGGAAAATATAACTGGCAAAGAAGAGAGAAATTCTCCAGGCTTCCAGGACGCTGTCCAAGTCAGGCCCAACACACATAGCCTTGTATTGCAGTAGAAAACACATTCGTCCCTTAGAGAAATACCCACACAGCTCACTGCAATGAATGTCAGAAAGTTGGGAAACTCACAGATAAGCTTACCTTCAAGTTACAATCCAAAGGCTGTAACTCCAGGTCCTTCAGCTGAGCATACCGGGCCATGAATGTGTCATCAAAGTGTGTTGGTTAAGAAGTCTAACTGTAATCTTGGAAAGTCCACTGAATAATCTTGAGTCTTAGCTTTCCCACATTGTTGGCCAGAGATGTCTGGCTTCCCACTCTCTAGGGGCCCAATACGATTTCACTTTCCTGGCCCTTGCTGCTAGCTCTGACCGGCAAGTGTTACTTCAAGTTTCCACTATGCAAAGCATTTCAAACCCTCATGCTAAGAGCTTTAAGGATGTCACAGGCACACTGCAGTATTTAATTGTTGGGTTGAGACTCTCCAGGATGCTCTTGCCCTTTGCTGTGGTCACTGATGGCCTTTTGGATAAGGTTGCTCCATCCACCTGTAGTGAGGATGATACCAAGCAACAGGCCCTGAGTATGTTACATGAGTAAGAAGAGAGAAAGAGAGACGTGGGGGGACTTAGAGGTGTTTTATTACCATAACCTCACTTAGTCTGTCTTGATTGAGACAACCTAATCAATTAACTAGTGAACTGTATATTATTGCTAAGTAATTCTTTTTTCTTTCCTAGTGGTTGGTTAAGTGCAAGGTCATTTCTAAAGATGCAGCAGAATTCAGACAAAGGAATAACCCTTAAGGTCATATTCAGATACTTGTTTAATCGTCTTATAAGGTAGGTTTATTTATATATTTTCTAAAGTCATTTTTCTGTGCAATAATTCATATTTCAATGTTTAACCCACTTTTGGAAGAATTTCCTAAGAAAAACTGAGAAAGTTATTTTTTTCCTTTAAAAACATTTGGTTAGGGGCTAGGGAGATGGTTCAGTAGAATAAGTGCTTCCTTGGCAAGCGCAAGGGCCTGAGTTCAATCCCCGATTCTACAAACAAAACAAAACAAAATATTTGGTTTTCAGTGCTTTATTATTGTTCAAATTCCAGTTAGACAAATGCCATGAACGTTGGTATGTTCCACTGGCAAAAACTGTCTTTCAGCTGATAGGAAACTGATTTAAATAAATATACTGGTAATTTCCACAGAACCTGTGAACGGTGTAGAAAATTCATAGAGCTGCAAGTTAGTAGACATTAGACCGTATAAATCAGAGTATGAAATGGTAAAATGGTAAAATGTGACCAGGAAAGGAGCTGCGTGAATCTTTGGGACCATGGCATTCAGCTGAGGGAGGCAGAAATGCCGGCCTCCCTCTGGAATGTGTGTGTGGGGGTGAAGCAGCAGGGGTTTGGGGACAGGTGCAGCCTGTGGAATCTGCCACGGCAGAATGGCCCTGGTGTAGTGAGACGGTCCCAGTTAAAGAAGGAAAGGAAGCTTCAACTCCTGCATATATCCAGTGCCTCAGTCATGATTGCCACTGGGTTGGACCCCAGCTCTTGCTACTCTGTTCCAAGCCATTTTAGTACACTGTCCTGTCACAAGATAGCTGAAGCCATTGTCAGGGCTCACGAAATGCAGAGGGCAAGAGCAGACCATAGAGTTCAACTGAGCTCATATTCTAGGTCAATGTTGTATCAACTGTGTGACTGTAAGTGTTTCAGGATTTCTGTGCTGGAGTTTGTCATCTCTAAGATGGGGGAAAATAATGGTATTGACTTCACAGGACTCATGAGGATGGAATATGACAGCATAGGGAATGAACTTGGAAAAGTGTCTAATGGATATTAAAGCTTAATCAGTGCTTCTGTTTTACTATTGTTGTTATTTACCTTTTACTCTGTCCTTTAGATAGGATGAGTATGATGTGAGCTAAGAAAGACCTTTATTGACCTGTTTTCACCATGATCTTTCCTTCTAAGCTCTATCAAGCCTTGCCCTTCTCCAGGGAAGGACAGTATGCCCATTTCCCCATATAACTTGGGTGTGATGTGGGGGTTAAGCAGCTGTCCTGCACCAAGCCTCTCAGGAGGAGAGGGACTGGGGCAGGGCTTATCCAAGGGTGGGCTGGGCAAGCAGGAGGCAGCACAGAGCAGTGGTGGTGGGGACAGGAGTAGAGCCAGGTGTGTGCAGGATCATGGGAAAGCTGGGACAAGAGGAGGAACTGACCACAGCATCCATGCAGAAGAGAAGGGTTAGACCGGCGATTGGCAGTGGGAACAAAGATGGGGCCATCAATGACGTAGAAAGCCCCAGTTGGAGCAACTTGGTGGATAATGGTGGCACTGTGGAGACAGAGAACTCTGGAAAGGATTGGAGGGGGAGCAAGGGAGGGAATCAGTGTGACCCCAGCTGAAGCTCTGTTGAGACCTGCAGGGGAGCAATGCCAGTGCACACACGGTCCCAACTCTGGCTCTGAGCGCTTGGGGACGGAGCGGCGAGGCGTGTGGAGTGCCAAGGGCAGCTTGTGGGGAGCCCTGCGCTGCTGGCGGAACTCCCTGTGCTGTTCTGAGGCAGAAGCTTTGGGAGGTCTCACTGTGGTCAGATTTTGCCAGAGTCGCTCTGGCCACGAGCAGTAGGCAGGCTCCAAAGAAGCAGCAGCAGAAGGCCTGAGACCTGTCAGCAGCTGCTGCAAGGTTCAAGGAAAGCCAAAAGCCCAACTGCTAGGAGTGACTCAGACTAGAGATCACCTAATGGGAAGCAGAGAGCACCAGCTCTAGTGCCACAGAACCGCATGACTGCTCCAAGGAGGAGCCACATCAAACTTCTTCTTTCTTATAGCTTGTGATAGAGGAGTATAACTGTAGCAGAAAGTTGCAACTAAAATAAAGCATCTTCTTCCAGTCTTATCTCTCCTATGGTGCTGCTTTTAACAGTTCCCTGTGAATTCTTGTAGAAATGTTACACACAATTGTAAGCACTCTTTCTCTGCCCACAAAAGGGCTGCACTAATACTACTATATTTTGCACGTGCTTTTTTCACTTAGTGACAAAGTGTGGCACATTCTCTGTCTGCCCGCCAGGACTGAGCTTCGAGGTGGCTTGTGTGGCACTGTATGGTGGTGAGCCATTGTATGTATTTAACCTGTCCCCATTTGTGGGCATGGAGGGAGTGCCCGAGTGTTTTGCTATTTTAGTCAGGAAGACAGGCACATGTACATGGTTGCACACGTGCATGGGGGTGTTGGGGAGGTGAATTCCTACAAGTGGAGATGGTGGTTGGTGCACCCAGCATTGTGACAGATATTTTCCAATTTACTGTTCCACCCAACAAGTAGGAGAACACTTGCTTCTCACAGCTGCATGACTCTGGCTAGGACTCTGTGTGTGTGTGTGTGTGTGTGTGTGTGTGTGTGTGTGTGTATCAAATGCAGGGCCTCACACATTTTAGACATGAGCTCTATCACTGAGCTACATCTATTTTTATACTCCTAGAATATTCCTAGTCCCAGCATCCCATTCTTAAAAACCTTCTTTGACTCTCTCTTAAAAGCTTGGGTAAAAACATAGTACATATCCATTCCTATGGTGCTATAGATGTTTCGAAGTTTGACTTTTATCTCATTGGGTTCTCAAAAACCCTTGGGAGGGGCTGGAGAGATGGCTCAGTGGTCTAAAGCACCTATTTGGAACAAGCTTGGAAAAGCATAGGGACCGCGGTTCGATCCCCCAGCACCACATGCTAGCCAGCCACGCCCCCTGGTGGGCTGAGCTGGCCACACACACACACACACACACACACACACACACACACTAAATAAATGTTCAAAAAAAAATTAAAAAAAAACTCAAAACTTATTAAAAAAAAAAAAACCTCTTGGGAGAGAGGACTAACCCCACTTTTCAGCAGTGCCAGCGATCAAACCCCAAGCCTTGGGCCTGCTAGGTGAGTGCCGTGCCTCCATGATCCACTGTTTATGGAAGAGGAAAAAGGAGAAGTCATGTTTTTAGGCTGTGGGAAAAATTTAGGCAGAGCTAGAACTCACTTTTTTTCCCTGTCACCTTGCCACCTTGCCCCTCCCACCACTTTAGCCCCACTGGGGCCCACAGGTACCCTGAGGAGCATCCTGACAGGGTGCACAAGAGTTGGAAACACAGTAGTAGGGCAGAAGGTTGCTAGCTCCTGTGATCTGTCAAGTGCTGCTTTGGTGGGGAGCAGGGCTGACTTCCTCCTCGGGGAGGAGGTGATAGATGGGAGTCCAAGGAAGTGGGGACCAGAGGCAGATGGCCAGCTAGCCAGACCCAGGCCCAGGGAGGCATCTGTCCCCTAACCAAGCAGGCGTGTGAGTTTGGAAAGATGCCTGATTGGTGGGGTTTTTTTTGTTGTTCTTGTTTTTTTTCCCCTCCCTTTTTGAGACAGGGCTTCGCTACGCAGCTCAGGCTGTCCTTGAACACACTTGGTTGCCCATGCAGGCCTCAAACTAGCAGAAAGCCTTCTGTCTTAGCCTCTTGAGTGCTAGGATTACAGGTGTGCACCACCACGCCCAGCTTGCATTTCAACAAAGCCACCATATAGGATTTATGAAGTAGGCTTACAATGGCTGCCTACAGAGGTAGGTGTGGAAAAGTGCAAAAGGGCTGTCTGCGTGCTGGGGGTCTGAAGGATATAGCACGAAGCCGGAGGCCTGGAGCACACTGCAGGGTCCTCTGTGAGTTTCTTACCCAGGGGCCGAACACACCAGGAAGCCAGCCCATCATGCAGACATGCCCAGCCTGTGCTGAACCGGTCAGTCGGCTTTTCTTATCAAGTTGACAGCACAGATAACGATCACACTCACCCACTCTTTCTCTGGCATCGATCAGCAGTTCCACTTCAGCTCCTTGACTGCCCAGCAGGCATGCCCTGTGGAAGATGACGTCACTGCAGGGAGGATGGGGTCTGGTCCGCAGGTGCAGGCCCGAGACTTGGTGCTGTTCCACCACCAGGCCGAGGGAGGGGGACACCTTGAATTGGCAACATTCCAAGTCCTGCCAGTTCCCCACTGTCACACCCCACCAGGCCCTGACAGCCTTACCCAGGTGTGCAGCAGTACAGGGGCCATTTCCTCTTTTCTCATTGAGTGAAAACTACTTTGAGTTTCTAAATGTATTATTTTTATTTTGTGTTGCTGCAGAGCAAAGCCAAGGCATTGTGCCTGCTAAGCTGTTATACTGCCACTGAACTATATTCCCAACCCAAAATAAAATTTTAAATGTATTCTATCAGTGCATATTAATTTTATAAAGCATTGGGTTTCATGAATTTTTACATGTGCCTCTACGTTGATTACACCCATCCTCCTACACTCCTACTGTGTGTCTCTCCCCGGTTTCTTTTTACCTATCTTGTTACAATCTCTCTCCCACTGTCATGTCATCTTTTCCTTTTATAAAATACAATTTAGATTCTATATATTAGGGAAAACACTCCTAAATCTTCCTTCCCTTTCCCTCCCCTTCCCTCCCCTCCTCAGGAACTCTCCTCTCCTGGTGGAGATTGAACAGAGGACCCCTGCATTGAGCTGCATCCTCAGATCTTTTATTTTCAGAGTTTTGCTAAATTGCTAAGTTTCCAGCTGGGCTTAAATTTGTGATTCTCCTGCCTCAGCCTCCTAGAATGTTCAGATTACAGGCATGCCCCACTGTGCCCATCTTAAAAATGTATTCTTTTAAAAGAGGAATCTGATTCCAGATTGTCCATTATCTTTGCCAGAATCATATGCACCTCCCCGCCACATCCTCACTTCCAAACTCCAGACATTCCTGGTTCAATATGCTGCCATCAGACAGCCGAGCCAAAGGAACCTAGCCATGCAACTGAAGCTTCAGGGAAAAGAAATGCAAAATGGCTTATTATAACTTACACTGGTTAAATGTTTGAAATGATATTTTAGATGTAATAGTCTAAGTAAATTATATTAAGATTGATTGTACCAGTGGCTTTCAACTTTAAAATGCAGCTGCAAGAAAATGCTACGTGGGTGGCAGTTGGGCTCTGCAGTTCTACTTCCTTTGAGTGACACTGGTCTAGACTCCCTGTGTCATATTTGCCATCTTTGTAGCTGCTTCATGTCTTACTCAAAAGGAGAAATGATGGGAAAGGAGGAAGGATAGGAAGGATGGGAAGGGAAGAGGGTGGGAGGGATGAGAGAGGAAGACAGAGGAGAAAGAGGTTTGTACTGAGTGAGCCCCTTGGGGAGAACACAGCCTGGTACCTGATCTCAGCGCTGCTGTCTGGTTGGTCGACCCTAGGCGAGTCGCCCTAACTTCTCTGCCTTCTAATCTCAGAGATTATGGAGGTAAAACAGAGGCAAGAGCTGCCTGAGCGCATACTTACAGAACTCCCTTCACAGTGGCTGACCTGGTGGCTTGCTCAACATATCACGGTACGTTCGCATCAGCAGCACAGGACCACAGGACCGGTGCTCGACAAGTTGCTCTGGGCCTTTGAATGCACGGGTTTGTGAGGCCTGGTAGGGAGGTGGCTGCCACCCATGCAGCCTACCCTGTGCCCACAAGGGGACTGAAGAGAACCCTCATGGACCGTCACCTTCTTTTTCTGCTGTCTCCTAACAGGCTGCAGCCTCTCCACCTGTACTCAGTGTGCTTGTTGGTTGGATTGTTCCCTCTTGTTCCCTGGGGACCTGTTTGGGAAGTACCCAAATTCCACTGGGACAACTGCCGGCAAGCATGGTGGACGAACTTGCTGCTGCTGAATAACTTTGTGCTGGTTCGCAATGCGGTGAGTCTTCAGGTGCCAGAGCAGAGGGGTACAGAGGGGGTCTTTTGGTCACATGGCTTGGTGAACTTTCCAAGGGTCGACCTGAGGCCTACCTCCATGGCAGAGGTAGCTGCAGCCCTGTCCATTTATGCCAGGGGCAGCTGCTGTGAGAGAGACAATGGGGCACAGTGGTGCTGGTGAGGGGTGACAGTCTAGATGCACACCCCGAGGCAGCTACTTTCATTCCACTGTGGCCCCTGAGCTCAACCTTGTCACCCCACAGGGAAGGTCACTTCCCATCCTTGTGCACAGAGAGCCTCTGCAGGGGTGGGACAGCACACTGGACTGTCACCATACTGAATTCCACTCAGTTTCAAGCCAGACCTGACACCATAGGTTCACAGGCACAAAACCTGGAATGTCGTTTCCTCAAGGCCTCAGTGTCCTCATAATGAACTCAATGTGAAAAGAAGCAAAATAACTATAATTAAATCATTTCACTGAATTCCTCATATGTTTTGAATGTGGGGCTGAAAAGAAAAAATTCTGAAGTGTGGCACGTCCCTCATGACTGCATATACTACTCTGTACCAAGATGCCCAATGCCTAGTGCCTTTGACCGGAAGCGCATCACTGCCAACTGCCTGCAGGTGAGGGTCTGCAACCGGGTCCCAGGGTAGATGGAGCACCTCCACAGATGCAGACTGACTTGGACTATTTGTAGGAATCAGCTACAAGGACAGGGCTGGTCTCCTTTTTGAGGTGCTTCCTGCCTTAGATCCTTGGAAGAAGAGGTACCAGACCTCTCACTCACTCTTCCCCACCAGGAAGGCTTGTCTTTATCTGTGGACAGTTTCTCCTTCTGTTGCAGAAGTCTGGGCTCCCTGGGACCCAAGGAGCAGAATTTCCTACAGGAATTCATCATATGGAAGACAAAATATAGGCAACTGCCTTATATTACACCAATGTGGTCAGTCTGTGGAGCCACATGGCTTTGGCCAGACTGTCCCAGTTGATCTGGTGCAGGAATTCTGTAGCTCCTGTGGAAGGGCACGGGAGCCAAGCTTCGGCACCAAGTGAACACATTCTCTCCACCTAGAGCGGGGGCAGGGAACCATGCATGAGAATAAGGCTGAGCCCTCTGAGTTCCAAATGTACCATGAGGATAATCTCATGCATTCTTATAACACAAAGGAGTTCGGGTCCCTCAACAGTCCTGGGAAACCAGCTACTATTGGCTTTTAGAAACAAAAGAAAGAACTTGTCTGGATCTGCATGTTATAAAATAGCAGTAATGGTATCTCCTATCCGGGCTTGTTCAAGGTGGGTAGGATGAGGATGTGAAGTTGCTGTAACTCAAGTTTCTTCCTCTGCCCATGGCGGCCCCCAGCCCCTCCCACTGTGCGCTTTCTCCTGGTGACGGTGAGGCCCACGCCGGGCACCTGAAGGTGGGGAACTCACCTTGTTCCTCTCTTTCCAGTGCAATGGCTGGACTTGGTACCTGGCCACCGACTTCCAGTTCCATCTCACAACGCCAGTGGTCCTCTTCATCTATGGCAAGTGAGTCCACCCCAGACAGGCTTTCTTCCCCTGTGGCCTCTTTGCCAAAACTCTTATAAAGTGCTCCAGTTCATGTAGAACAACTTTTGTTAAATTAAGGAAATTGACTCCAGAAATGAAGATACTGCATCCTCTACCGTGAGCCTTCTTCCATACTCACGTCCAATCTTCGTCGTACACAAGTCAGTGTGTTTTTGCAGAGTTGTAATCAATGCGCTTCCTGTACCTCAGACTCAGATTTTTCCATTCCGATTATTCTTATAAACACTTGCACTATTGACATAACCTGCATGCCTGCCTGTTATAGGATTTATATGCCATTTTTATTGTTGGACACCTACATTATGCCCCATTTTTCACCATTATAAATGGCATTGTGATGAACGTATTTGAACATACTACTTTTTCTCCTTGTTATTTCCTTGGGGCATATTTCCAAGTGGAATTACTAGGTCAAAGGGCAGGAACGACTTTGTGGTGCTTGTTACACAGTGTGAGATTGCTTTCCGGGAAGAATGAAGTAATTTACAGCCCCCTCAGCCATGTGGTGGTGTACCTGCTTGCCACAGTGGACGTTTATCACTTTGATTTTTGTTAGTTTTAGAAACACTTTATGGCCTCAGTCATTCATGGGAAGGTTTATAGCTTATATACATATACGTGTGTGTGTGTGTGTGTGTGTGTGTGTGTGTGTGTTTTGTTTTGGGAGACAGCACTTCTTTATGTAGGTCAGGCTGGCCTTGAACTCACTGTGTAGCCCAAGTTGGCCTTGAAGTAGTGGATCCTCCTGCCTTAGCCACCAAGTCCTAGAATTATAGACATGGGCCGCCATGCCTGGCTTCATGCCTCCTTTAAGAGATTCTTTTATTCTTTTTGGTAGAATAACAGTAATCCCACAATAACTCTGTTTAGTGTGGGAAACACTGGAAAATATTAGGATTAAGAGAAGAGAAAAATAGTCTTGCCAGTCTTTTGTCACTCACAATAGATGAAGTTCCTGTTAATATTTTGTTGCTGTTCTTCTAATCAAGGTTTTGTGTGTGCAAGGTGCTGGGAATTGAACCCAGACCTTGTGCATGCAAAGCAAGAACTCTACCACTGAGCCACACCCCCAGCCCTCTGCTTAGTTTTTTATACATGAAAGAATTCTGCATATAAACTTCACTATCTTGTGTTGGATAGTATTGCGACATATGCATTTGCCTACATGATTTTACTTTAAGTAAACATTATAGTAATGTTTGTATAACATTCCGTTTCCTAAGTGAACTATATAGTAATTTAATTATACTTTCTCACATTGTTAAATAGTTGGGTTATTTTCAGTTTTATGCTTCCATAAATAATGGCCTGATAAATATTTTCATCGCAAACATTTGTCTTCAACTCTGATATTTCTGCACAATGCATATTCTTGAGCAGAATTACAGGGTCATGGGGTAGGAATATCTCGGGGCTTTTGCATCATAGTGATAAATTACTTCTCAAAATTCAAGAAACCTGTGTTTGACATTTCTACATCACTGGAGATTACTTAGTCCCAGTCCTTACAGTTCGGAACCTGTACAGCCAGACAGTGCCTTGCTCTGAGCCAGTGTTCCCAAATTTCTTCCTTACCCAGAACCTGTCAGTATTATGACTGGGACCCTTTTGGGGACACTCTGGATCTCACAATGGATGATCCTGAAGTGTAGAGGAATCAAGGTGCATGGGGAGAATAAAAGATATTGAGAAAGTTATTTTTTTGTCCGGCAGGACCGTTCTACAGTACAGTTCAAATGGCACTCAGAACATTCTGGAAGAACTAACCATGAGTCACTGTGGTAGCGTGTGCCTGTGTGGGCTTTGCTTGCTCTTCCTTTCCTGTGTCCTACCCGATTCCCAATCCTACACAACTCCTCACACTTAGGCCTTTGCCTCAGGTCTGCTTCCAAGTTGTCAGGGACATCAGGATCTCTTCTTTCTTCTACCCTCGCTCCTCATCCTTGGAGTACCTGCTGGTGCCCCCCTACCCCGTGTGGAACAATTAATTTCTCTCCTAAATCAGCCACCATGTATGTCTACATAGTGTGTTATAGACATAGTGTGTTATGGATGACAAGGGACATTCCCTGGCATGGTTCCGTTCCCTAGCATAGCAAGCTTTAGGGGTGGTGGCAAGGATGTTGCAATCATTCCTGTCCAGATGAGGGAGTTCAGAACCCCCTCCAGGGTCAAGTAGTGAGCAAATGGTCAAGACAAAAGGCCCCTCACACACTCCCACCCCGGCCCGACTCCCCCACCCCTCCATAAGCCCCTCCTTCAAAAGCAAGTGGCAGGGGCTCCTTGATGGGGTGCTCCTCCCCATGTCCTCGCTTCTTTGCAGAAACAAACTCGTCCTTGTCCTCCTTGGGACCATGCTGTTCCTGCTGTCTTTCGCTGCCACTGCGGTGCTCACAATGACGTATAAACTCCCAGTGGCGGCTCTACCTGCAGCTAGGTAAGTAACCTGTTCTCCTAGCCCGGTCTCCTAGCCTGCTCTTTCCCGGGGCAGGACCTCCCAGAGAGGGCTGCAGAGTGCTAGGCTGTTTGCGCTGTGCCCATGGCTGGTGGGAAAAGTAGGCAGGGAATTTTCAGCCAGCTTGAGAAAGTTGATTGCATTTTGCCTCCAGACTTCCAGACCATTCCAAGTCATTTGTCCATTGAAATTCTTCTCAGAGGGAGGAGCGCCCCCAAGTGGTTGAAATGTTTTCTCTTCCAGCGCAAATCTTGGAAGCTCTGTCGTAGGTGAAGACTGCCGCTTATCTTGGGGTTAACTTTTTCCAAGTGACACAGGTAGTATGCGGCATAGGCATGGTTTGAATCTAGAGCCTCACTCATGGTGCTATTTACTTCCCCAATGAGCTACGTATATGTATGGTGATTCTTCCTTAATAATTTTCTCGGTATTTAAACTGGAATAATTGACAGGATTACCAGCTGATGCAATCTCAAAGCTGCAGTCTAGTGACCCAAACCACACATGCTGGTCATCTCCTCAAGGTCCTCTAGTGGCCATCTAGTGTCATCTATGCTTTTTCATCAGTGTAAGATTTCACAGGGCTTTGTCTTTCATTTTTCCCAGATGTCTTTGCAGGTGTTACCTTCCTAGAGCAGCTGACCTCCCCACCACCCCATTAAGCTGTCCAGAATGCTGTCTGCTCATAGTGCTCAGTATGTATTTGTGAGAAGGTAGAACATTATGTATTTGTGGCTAGATGAGTGGCTGAATGAGCGGCTACACGCAAGCCTCCTGGCAGAACACTGCGTTCTTCTCATAGCATTTCTTCCACGCTGTGAGCACTCCCCGGTGCCCAGCAGAGGCTTCCGCCTGCCCATCCCTGTGCTTCTCAGCCTTGGAGCACTTGTTCTCAGCTCGAAATGCTTCCATCCTTTCCTCTCACAGATTGCCTCAGCATCTCTGGGGGTGGGGCCCAAGCCACTGACTTATGCCACAGCTTCCCAGGATCTTAATGGGTAGCCTGGGTTGAAGAACCACTCTTTTGTCCTCAAGAGATTTCCTGCCTGATCCTCCCTGCATGGCCTGTGATGGGATTCAGGGCTGAGATTGCTTCTAGCTTTGGGGATAATTGTGATACATTTAAACCAGTGGTTGTCAATCCAGGATGCACCTTGGAAGCCCAGGGAAGCTCTGAGTCTTCTTCCCTGGTTCTATGCCCAGAGATCCTGCTTCAGTGGGTCTGGGAGCCAGGTGGACATCGCCTGTGACAGGTGCTCTGTAGATGTTGCTTCTCAAACAAGGTGTGTCAGGGCCCCTCAGGCTGTGTCACTGCAGAGAGGGCTGGGTTCACCATCAGATTCCTCCTACTTAGTAGGGTGGGGTTGATTTGGATTCCTAGGAAGATCTTAGGTGCTGGTAGTGTCAGGACTGTGCCTTGAAAACCACAGCATCAAAGAGTACTGTTTGGTATCCACCTAAGGACCCAGCCTGGGCCTCTTACAACTTCTTTTCTCTCAGGACAGTCTTTCCTGGGTGCCACATTCTTAGAACTATCCTATGTACCAGTCACTGGGAAGACCTTTTTTTTTGTACCACGGATTGAACTCAGGACCTTGCACTTGCCAGACGGGCACATATGTCACTGTGCTATCTCCCCAGCCTCGAAATTACTTTTAAAATGAAAGAGGGAGTCATCATAGTTCCTTGGATCTCAGGTGGAGGGTCCCAAGGGAACTTGGAATCTGAGCAAACTAATCAGGACCCAAGGCAGGTTTAAGAGGTCACTGACTGTGGATCATTATGAAGGAAATAAACAAATGTGCCCCAAATCCACCTTTGGGTTTGCTAGTTACTCTAAAGGACACTGCAAGGATTCTCTTCCCTAGCCCCAGATCAGCCATAACTTTGGCCTTATTTCCTTGTATTTTTTCAGTGAAGAAGAGACTGTACTATATTTCTTGGAGTATTACACCAAGCCCTACTGCCGATGTGGACCATTTCTTGTGGGCCTTTTTTTGAGTATTTTCATGCATCAAAACCATCAATCGAACTTGCTCAAAACTAAGGTATGGCTTCTCCATAGCTCCCTTCAAGGGCAAGGGTCTGGGCAGGGTTGGCATGGCCCATTTGGCAAGCTCTTCTAAGCCATGGTCAGAAGGAATTGGACTGCTGGGCGCTTAATTGTGCTGCAGTGTGTTGTGGAGGTCTCTTCACGCTGAGGGATGGAATGACTTACCTTTTTGCCAGAGCCTGATTCTCATTACTGAGCTCCCCATGTGGAGCTGTAGATTTGGAGTCCAGTGGGATCCATTCCACAGAGCTTTAGTACAGACCTAAAGAAACCAGTGATGTGGGAGTGCAAACCCAGTGAGATCAGAACAGCCATATCTTCTCTGGGAGGGGATAGTGAGTTAGGCTGGAGTCCTGCTTTCTATAGACGGGATTCTTGGTCTTACTTGATGGTTCCAGCTGCGAATCAGGACATGAGGTGTCCAGAAGGGAAGAAGCTATTATTCTGCCTTCCAAGTGGGTACTGAGCACACATTGCTCTCATTGGCTCCCTTGTGGGGACTCATTCTGGATCAGCGTCCATCCTCCTTACTTGGAAGCCATCTTCTCCTTCACTACTCCCTGCTTAGGCAATCGAAGCCCGACAGACTGCTTCTCCTGCCATCCTCTCTGAAGTCTGTAAGTGACCTTCTTGAAGCTCTTCTCATCTCTTGTCCTGATTTCTCCCTCAGTTTGCTTGCCTCCAGCCTTGTTGATCTCAAATCTGTTAGAAGTGACTTTGGCTGCGGACCTGCCACTGTGCAAAACCTTTCAATGGTTTCCAGGATGAAGCTCAGCCTATTCAAGAAGATCCTCAAGGGCCCCTCAGTGAGACCCTTTTTCCAGGGTCATCGTTTTTGCTGCCTTGGGTGTGGCATGTCAGTGGCACTGACCTGCTCACGGCATCTTCTGCTCTTCTCACACATGAACCATCCCTGGCTTCTAGCCTCTGTGTGTCTGCTCACACTTCCCACTCTGCCTGGGACACACTCTCTCCAACTTTCCCCACTACCCACTCCTTTCCTCTGCCTTAATTCCTGTTCAGCTACAAAGGCTCACTGAATTTTCTCCTGTAGAAAGTCTTCTCCTATCCCATGGGCCAGGTTGTGTCTCTCCTTCCTGTTCTACCAGGTTCTATGCATTTCTGTTCTTACCACATGGTAATACATTCTTCCACCCAGAGTCTGTGAGCTCCTTGAATGTACCATCTGTCACACACTTCTGAATATCCAGCATCTGGTTCTGAGTCACTGAAGATCGTTTCTTGGCCTTTTGGCTAAGAGTAAGTGTGGTATGTGATTCACTAAGGTATTCAATAAGTAAATGAATGAATAACATTTGCTTCCCCATGGAAGAAGGACCAGGAATCCTTTTGTACTATTAGGCTATAACTTCTGCTGGGCCAACTTTTGCTTGCTTAGGTTTTGTGTATATCTCATTTAGACTTTAGAGAAGAAGCTGTTGAGAAGGTGCTGGGAGAACCTTGTGTTGCTCATGGCAGGCACAAGACATAGGGTTTAGCCAGCAGAAAATTATGGAGAGGGGCTGTGTGACTTTTTTATGGGTTAGACTTATGGAATCTCCTAGAGATTCACTGCTCACTTATAGATTATCACAGAGTTGTTTCAGCGTAGTTCAGGTGTGGGAGCTGGGGAGAAAATGGGTGTGAGTGAAGGAGAAAGGCTAAGATGGAGAGGGGCAGTGGGGAACCACTTCCAGGCCCAGAGTCAGGACCAGGGAGCACAGAGCTAGGACCAGCCAAACTGAGTGGGAGAAATGATGTAGACAGGTTGGAGAGATTCAACTCAGACCTTTAGAAGTTGGAAAATAAGGACCCAAAGTCTGAGCTGGAGGTAGGTGATATGCATCATGGGCTAGGAATGAGATAAGGCATGTGCTGGGAGAGAGGTGGCCTAGGAGCAGACAGGCAGGTAAGGACTGGAAGGAGACATACATCTGGGGTGCATTTTGTAAGATTAGAAGTCTACAGAAGCCAAGGAATTAACCAAGGAATAAAGGGGATCTTGGGGGACAGCAGAGAGCCTATTAGGGCTCACTTCTCCTTCCCTGAGGCAGAAACTAGGGTAGGAACTGGGAACCCAAGGCAGCCTCAGAGACAAGATAGTGGACTGATGTAATGATGGGTCAGTTCCATGTAGACGTTATTACAGCAGAGCTAGAATATAGAAAACAGAGAGAGCCTAGGAAGATGGATTTGAGTCTACAAAGGTCAAGAAGGGTGACACGGCCTTAAACAGCCAGTGGTAGCATGTAAATAATGGGGCTGTTTTCTGAGAGGACAACTCCACTGCCTCAGTCCTCCTGCCATCTTATGTTCCACTGATGAAGGTATGGTCCAGGCAGGAGCTGTGAGGTCAGGACCCATCAAGAAGCCCTCTTCAGGGGACTGGGGAGATAGCTTGGCAGTCTAAGCACCTGCTTGGCTAGTGCAAGGATTCAGGTTTGATCTCTGGGGCCCTACCCTCTGGGTACTCGGTGCCAGCCCAAAACAGTGTGTGGTGGGACACACCTATAATCAGAGTGCTGGGGAGAATGAAACAGGATTGCTATGAGTCTGAGCTGTGTATCGAGACTCTGTACTAACTAACTAACTAACTAACTAACTAACTAACTAACTAAACAAGGCTGAGAAGATAGCTCAGTGACTTAAGTGACTGCCTGGCAAGCACAAGGACCTGAGTTTGGTCCCTGGTACAAAAAAAAAAAAAAAAAAGCCCTCTTCAATTAAGGCACTGTGGTGGAAGTAGACTTGAGCAGCACTTCGTTTACTTTTTTCTTTTAACTTTCTTTTAAAATGAAAATAGATTCACAAGAAGTTTTCAAAACGGTGCAGAGAGGGCCTGCGGACCTTTCAGCCTGGTTCCTGCACTGGTACGCGTGCCATAACCACGGCACATGATCACAGTCAGGACTTGACATTGGCAGAATTCATACATTTAGACCCACTGGTTTCATGTGTGCCCATCGTGTGTGTGTAGAGTTCTTTCTTTCTTTCTTTCTTTCTTTCTTTTTAAATTTTATGTGTGTGTGTGTGTGTGTGTGTGTGTGTGTGGCCAGCTCAGCCCACCAGGGGGCGGGGCTGGCTGGCATGTGGTGCTGGGGGATTGAACCTCGGTCCCTGTGCTTTGCTTAGCTTGTTCTAGGTAGGTGCTTTAGACCACTGAGCCATCTCACCAGCCCTGTGTGTAGAGTTCTAGACAACGTTGTGTCACATGGAGATTTAAGTGACCACCGTGACCAAGGAAGAGAACTCTGTCGCCACACAGTCTCCTCACTCCATCCTCTGTAGTCACTCACCTTCCTTTCTGCCAGACCATTCCCAATGCTGGAGACTACTAATCTGCACCTTCAAGTCAGTCAAATTCGTGCAGGGACAGGTTCACACACAGAGTGACCGGAACACAGGAATAATGCTTAAATGACACAAACAGCTAACGTGGGCTGCGAACTGCCTCTCCTCTCCCCACAGGTGCAGGCCCTGTTGGGGTGGACATGTTCCCTACTGACTTTATTTGTGGTTGTCGCTCTGGCATACATAGTGGATGACGTCTCTGGTGTCTCTTCTGTGGCTGCTGCCGTCTACCAGGCCCTTCACCGTACTCTGTGGGCAGGGGCCGTGGGCTGGGTCATCTTTGCCTGCCAAGAAGGTTATGGAGGTAGGAGGTGTCACTCTACTCTTGAGCTCTCGCCTTATCCTTTTGAGGGTGACAAATTTAAAGTAAAATGTATACCCAAAGGAGTTTCTGTTTGTTTAAGTGTTTGATGAAGGATTTATAGTGACTCAAAAACATCGATATGCCAATACACTTGGGGAAAACCCCACATACAGTCTGTTTTAGTTTTTTATATTGGTCTCTGTTCAAATACAGGTTTTGAAAGAAAAACTTGTGGTCTCTCCAGAGACTCCAGTTCAGAACTTAGAAAAGACTCAGGCAGAGCAGTGTAGTGAAAAAACAGACTAATATAGTGCCGTGGACGAGAAGACTTCTGATCACATGCATTTTGGGCCTCCGTTTCCTTGTCTGAGGGGAAGAGACATAAATGTTGCCAAGATCCCCTTCTATAAGGGGGGACTGAGTTTCTCTCAGGTCAGCTTTGGCGTGTAAGGAATCAGGCAGATAGAGGATGTAAGTGGAGCGAGAGGACTTTCCTCCAGCTTAGAGATGTGGTGTGTTTAAGGTCCCTGATGTGTTTTTCTCTCCTTCCCTGTTTGGCCTGAGGTGAGAATGGGGTGCACGCAGTGCCAGCAAATGGCAAACGAGGTGCTTGATCTACTGAGCACTCGCCCTGGGCTGGCTTAATTTCCCCTTATTGTGATGTGTTCTGCAGTCACACCTTGGTTCGTCCTATTTGGATCCCACATGGGCAAATGCTTCTTTTGTCTATGAGTTCATCTTTGCTTATTCACTTAATTATATGAAACATTCTTGTATATTTGTATTATGATGGTGGGGCTATAGCAATAAATACAAAGGAAACCCCTTCTTTGCAGGAGAGTATGAGGGGTAGGATCAGAAGGGAGGCGAGGAGACTCCAAGGCATCAGGTCTCCATGCAGGGGATTGTGGTTTGATGAGTCAGCACCTGTCCCTTCCTCCAGGTCTGGTGAACCGCATGCTGTCCTGGGATCTCTGGAGTTTCCTGTCCGGCATCAGTTATGCCTGCTACGTGGTGCACCCCATGCTAATCATCCTCTACAATGGACTTCAGGAGACGCTTATTCACTATACTGACACCAACATGGTGAGTGAACGCCAGCTCTGACCTCTATGATGATGCTGCAGTTCACTGTCTTCTAGCGACAAAGCAAACGACTGGCTTTGATAGCAACTTGGTCTGTTTTGCTTTTTTTCTAAAGAGTCTTATTTTTCTCTGTTTTATATGAGGGACAAGAAGGGAGGGAGAGTTTCAGCCCAGGATAACATCTTTATTTTATTTTTAATGTTTAGTACTGTTTGTTCTACAGATTCACTTTATAGAGCCAGCGTGGTACACACTGGGATCTGAACACACAGGGATAGTGGAGTAAAACTGTGCACTGTGCCCTTCCCCTGCAGCTCTACCTTTTCTCTGGACACTGTGTGCTGACCTTGGTCTCTGGGCTGGCCCTGACACTGTTCATCGAGAGGCCGTGGCAGGAGCTGAAACGATGCCTGCAGGGCCCAGAGTGCTCTGGCTGAAGTCCTGAAGAATGATGGCCCATTGTTCATGGTGAAGAGGAGAGGCCAGGCAGCCTCCTGCTGTAGTGTGCTCCCGAGAAGGGTGTGAGCCTGATTTGGGAGCATCCAATACATACGAGTTCTCTGAGCTTCACTGTAGAAAAGAGTTCTGTGATAAGTTTTGTAGCAGTATAATAACCACTCTCTGTTGAAACTTTTAAGCAACACTACCTGGACATTTGGGGAGTTGGCTTGCCTCTCTGATCATAGTGTTAATGTAGAGCGCCATCTCTTCGTGACCTAAATTTTACAAACATGAAGAGGACTTAATTTGAGCTATTTTTTGTAACTGCAGGTGTTATTGTAAAGAAACACAGAAGGTGAGCTCGATAAACAGGAGCAGCAGGTAAATTTTAAGCCCCATGTAAACTGGGGGTTTCCAGTGAGAGAGAACCCACAAGGCAGCTGCGGCCAACCCTAAGCAGTCATTCTTTCTCTTCCCTCTATTTTTGGGCCCGTAAAGGCCTCCTCTCGCACGTTGTGTCCCCAAGGTGGCGCTCTTGAGCCACTTCTGATCTGGAGCTGCCCAATCATGATTGTTTGCTCAAGTACTCTGCAAATGTATTGTGCCTGTTTATTTTTAATACAAGATAGTCTACAAATGCAGCAAATTTATTGTTAATTGAGTTACGATGTTCACTTGGGTTATAACACTTGCTATGCCCAATAAAATCATCAGTTGTAGTTTTCCAGTCTATGTATTGCTCTTTGTAAAATAATAACTTTTTTCCTCAGCCCTGGAGATTGAACCCAGGACTATCACACTGAACTATATCTCCAGCACCTTTATTTTGAGACAAGTTCTCTCTAAGTCACTAATGGGTTCAAACTTGTGATCGGGCTGTCTCAGCCTCCCAGAGTGCTGGTGTTACAGGTATGTGCTGCCACGCCTGGCTAGCGAGCTATAGCTCCACCCTGGAACCTCAGAGTGATGTGCACCATGAGCATGCACGACCGTTGGGCAAGTCTGTCATCCTAAACTCTTGAACATTATCTTTCCTGTATTATGAGCGCTGCTGTAGGTTGACTTGCCTTCCATCCAAAAGATGTGCTAATGTTGTAAACCTCTGCTTCTCGGTGTGTTGCTTTGTATGGACACGGTCTTCCCAGGAGAACTTGAATTAAAGTGAAGTCACTAGGGTACAAGATCCCTAGCTAGTGATGGTTGTCCTTACAAAAAGCAGGTAGATACAGAGGAAAGATGCTAGGAAGAAGCCCAGGGGGAAGGCCTCCATCTACAAGCCAGGAAATGCCAAGCATGGATGGCCACACCAGTAGCTTGAAGAATAAAGAAAGCATTCTCCCCTAGAGTCCCAGAAAGAGCATGGCCCTGGGGACCCTCAATATCAGACTTTTGGCCTCCAAAGCCATGAGAGGAAAACATTTTTCCATTGTTTTAAGCCACTCTGCTTAAATTTCCCTTTACCTGTGTAGGCTGGGGTGCAAGATGTCCAGTGGATGCCTGAGGCCAAGGAACATCTCAAACCCTATCTGTTCTTGTTTTCCTTTATACACATTCCTGTGATAAAGATTAATTTACAAATTATGCAAGTAAGAAATAAGCAATAACTAATAATAAAATGACTGGAACAGTATGCTGTAATAAAAGTCAAGTGAATGTGAATTCAGTCTCTCAAAATACCTTACTGGATGCTTAGGCAGACGCAGGGGCCAGAGGTTTGATCCCCTGCCTGCTGCGTGGGCCCCGCCGCTGGGGCATGCTGAAATGCCAATTGGGACTGGGTGTGGTAGTATGTGTCTGTAATCGCAGCGCTTGGGAGCCTGAAAAACAGGAAGGATCCTTATGAGTCCGATCCGTGTAGTGAGACCTTGAACTAAATACATACATACACAAATAAATAAAGAAATAGGTTTAAAATACCTTATGGGGCTCCTGTCTGAGAGAGACAGAGGGGTGACCTGAGTGGGTTGCCCCCGAATCTGTCTCTTCTAGGGATTTTTATAGAGCAAAACCATGTGATAAGGTGAGTCCAAGGTGGAAAACATGGGAACTCGTTAGATAGGCATGAGATAGGACAAAACTATGATCAACCAATAAGATTACAAGCAGAATCACTCAAGTAAAATTGACTGAATCCAGGACCAAATGTGGAAGCGAGTCACATAGCAAGTGGGCATAAATACAGAGCAGGGGCTTTTCCTGTAGGGGGCTGAGTTAGTGACTTTTCCAGGCTTCCTCAAGGTGAGAGACCTATTTAGAATATCAGTCCCTGATGTCTATCCTTAGGGACAATATGTATTTGTTTGATCTTTTGTCTTGAGGTCTGGCGCACAGCAGGGGTGTCTGTTTCTCCCCAAGTTACAAAGTCATCTTGTCTTTCACATTGTCTCTTTGAGGGCCTACTCCTGTCTGCCTGTAATGTATCTATCTAACTCAGCTGCCTGCAACAGGGGGGACCACAAGGTGCTTCTTGGCATAAAATGTGCCTGGCCTGTGTGTGCTCTGCGCTGACCGAGAGCTCTGAAAGGCCAGTCCCTGCGGTGGGAAGGGCAGGAAGCTTGAAATCCTCTGAGAAGCAATAGACAGCGCACCTAGGCTTTATCCAGTCAGCGTCTCCCCGATTCTTGAGCTCTTCTATGGGCAGAATCTGACCTGTGTGAGGGAGGTGCCACCGCTCACCTGGTGCCCTCAGTTTCCCTGTTATAAAGTAGTCATGTTAAAAAAAAAAAAAAAAAGGTAGAAAGTTGAAACTGCAAACAGGAGGTGGGGGTGCAGCAGGGAGGTTGGTGTATAGGCAATGCTGAAGTTCACTGAGCTCCTCGGGCGCCCCCTGGTGGCTCTGAGGGCACCGGAATCCTCCTTCATTAGGCCTCAGAGGAGCTACTGAGGATCTGCGATACTGGCGAGATCCGGGTGGGTGGACTCTAGTGGGAAATGACTCACCTGCCAACACGATTCTGCAGCTAGGTTGCCGGATGTTTTTAGTTATGGGGCAAGAACCATGAGACCCGTGGAAATAGCCTTCCAGCGACTAACACGACCTTGCAAAGACGTTTGTGAGAATAAAAAGAAGCAAATAGATTGCTACTGATATTTCTCGTGGTGTTTCCATTCATCCTCCACAGGTTCGTCTCCCTTGGATGCAGAGTCTATAGGTGCCAAGATAGAAAGTTGCCTGAGTGACAGTTGTTTCCTTTCCACCGTTGTCCTGTACACCATCATGTTTGTAACCCTTAGCACTATGACTAGCCAAATACTGTAGTAGGCATTAAGCACACATTATTTGACACAGTGATGGAAATCTTTTCTTTCTTGAGATGCCTTTTCTGGAGGTTTCGTACTGACAGGCCTCTCTCAAAGGGGTTTCAGACATTCTCAGTTTATAAGGAGCTTTCTCCCAAATGGGCCAGTCGTGAAGGGTGACAGGCCTAGGGCACTTGAGGAGGTGGGATGCCTTTGTAACATCACTCCCTAGACTCCAGGTAGGATTTAAGTCAATACTTTGTATATGCTGAGGCAGCCTTTTGTAATGACCGACCTACATTCATGCCCTTTCTTACTAAGCAAACTCAGATGTTGTTCCAGTGTCAATATGTTCAGACCAAGAGAGAGAATCATTTTTGGTATAAGCTTATTACATTCCTCTTTGTCTTTGCCAGGGTTTATTATGTTCCTTCTTGTCATTAGTCCTGGTGTGGGCATGTGACTAGTTTTGACCAATCAGAGGCAAAGAGAAGTGCACAGGAGACTTCTGGGGAATATGATTTTGCCTGAAGAGAAGCCAAGGGCATTAGGAGAAAGACCTTGTTCTTACCTTCTTTAGCCTTGTTAGATTATGATATCTGAGCCAAAAAAAAAAGGAAAGAAAATACAGGGCTGGGGAGATGGCTCAGTGGAATAAGCACTTCCCTGGCAAGTGCAAGGGCCTGAGTTCAATCCCTGGTACCGCAAAAAAAAAAAAAAAAGAAATATTATGATATCTGAAATTGCAGTGGCATCCTGTGAACATGAGAGTGGCCCAAGATGAAGACTCCAGAGCTACTAAATGAAGAAGCTGTTCTAAAATGTCCCAGTGAAGCTCAAAATTGACAAATTCAAACCATGTTCAAAGAGATGAGTGAGACACTCAGTCCAATTTTTCCTGAGGCTTTCTTGGTTTGAACATTGAAGCTTCCCTACCTTGGGATCCCCCTCAGTACTGGACAGACAGGGACAGTTGGCCATTGTCACTCATAGCTTCCAGTCCATTTTCCTGAGCATCACTCTTCCCTGTGAAAAGAACAACCAAGACACCCCAAGCCTGAGCATAGCCTCTGACATCTGGAGGGGTGAAACTAAAGGAAAGCCATAGGACGAAAGCTTTTGAGAGGGGCCGGGGAGATGGCTCAGTAGGATAAGCACTTCTCTGGCAAGCACAAGGGCCTGAGTTCAATCCCTGGTTCCAAGAAAAAAAAGAAAAAAAGAAAAAACTTTTGAGAGAAAAGATTATGTAGGAAGGAGAAAAATTTAAATGACTACAGTGTCAGAGAGAGAAGGCATTGCCCCCAGTAAAACAGAGGCAAAATGCCCAGAGTGCTTCTTGATTCATTCATTCTGAGAGCCAGCTGGTTATAAGGACTTCAGTAATATTATCAGTGTTGGGAATCTTGTTTTGAATTTATTTAGACAGTCAGGTCAGGAGATGTTCTGGGGTTGCATCTTGCTTTGGAAGCAGGAAGGGACAAAATGCTGGGCGTTTCAGCAGATGGTGCAGTATAAATAGAGGCACTTGCTCTTATTAGTTTCAATGTTAATTGAACTAAATTGTATTGATTATGACTAGGAATACATTAATCCCAATTAATAATTTTATGTGGCATTTATTTTTTAAAAATGAATGCATGATCTATGTATAATAAAATTTACCTTTTACAAAGCGAGCACATCTGTGAGTTTTGACAAATGTGTACAGTGTGTAACTATCAGCATAAGCAGACATGGAACAGTTCTGGTTCCCCTCAACCTGCTAGGGCTCCTTTTGGTCAATCCCCAACTTCCTCTCCAGACCCTGGCAATCACCTGTTTTCTTTCTTTCTTTTTTTTTTGCGGAACCAGGGATTGAACTCAGGCCCTTGTGCTTGCCAGAGAAGTGCTTATTTAGCCCTTGCCAAGGAAGTGCTTATTCCACTGAGCCATTTCCCCGGCCCCCAATCACCTGTTTTCAATCCCTGTAGTTTTATGTCTTTCATATGTGTTTATTTTTAAATGTTTAATTCAAAAATATAAAAGATGCAAACATTTAATGTCTAGAAAATGAAAGGAATGATAATTTACATATCTGCCATCCCAACTCAAAGTAAGTTAACATTTTGTCATATTCCCTCTAGATGTTTTTGATTCAAATACAAGTTATCAAAAATACAATTGTAGGGCTGGTGAGAAGGGACCAGGGTTTGATCCCTGGCACCACATGCCATTCCAACCCTGCCTCCAGGCGTGCTGACAGACCCGTAATTCTAGCCCTGGGGAGGCTGAAAACAGGAGGATCACTAGCAGTCTGAGCTGCAGAGTGAGACCCTGTATCAAATACATTAAAAAAAAATTGTGGGCCCCCCCTGTGCATCCCATTTCCTTCCCCCCTTTTATTTGAGTTTCACCTTATTTATTTATTTTTGCCAATACACATTTATAAATGAAATGCAGTACTCTTTGTTTTTAACTCTATTTAACTGGATTTGTACCATGCTACTTTTTCAAAAATGATTTCCCCATTAAACATAGTTCACAGAGCCAAGTCATGAACTTTTAATGCTAGCGGTACTCTGTTGTGTACATGTGTATTTTAAATGTGTGTCCATTTGCCAATTGGTTCACAGACATTTGTATTGTCTCCAGTTTTGCACTGTTGTAAATGTGGCTGTAACAAACTCCCCTTGCATATTACCTTGAGAAGATGCATTTATTTGCCAGGTTATAGACTCAGGAGAATAGTGGAAGAAACGAGTCTTACCTGATAGTACAGGGCAGTTTTCTGAAGTGATTTTACCAATTCGCATCTCCACTAGTGGTGTATGGAAATAGGTACTGTCACTTGGCCATGATCTTTGTGTGATCCCTGATTATCACCTTGAATGATCAGAGATGTTGGATATTTTTTCATGTATTTACTTGCCATTTCTACTTCTTCTGAGAGGTGTCTGTTTGTTTCAGATGTCCATTCATAGACTGGTCCTTTATACTTGGGGGAGGGGTCTGATATTTTGCAGTTCTGTTCAATATGTTCTAGATATTAATCCTTTGAGGAACAATTAGATAAGATTCTTACCCACTCCGGGGGTTGCCTTTTCATTATGTTGGTGATTTATTTTGCTGTGCAAAGGATTTTTAGTAAGATGAGATTCAAGTTGTTGATTCTTGTTAGTACTCTGGGTGCAGTTGGAGTTTTGTTCATGAAGTATTTGCCTACACCTATGACTTCAAGAGTTCCATCTATTCTCTGTTTCAGCAGATATAGTGTTTCTGCTTCAATATTTACATCTTTGATCCATTTTGATTTTTAGTTTAATGCATTATGATAAACATAGGTCCAGTTTTAACATTCAACAATTGGAAAGCCATTTTCTCTAGCACCATTTATTAAAAAGGCCATCTTTCCTCCAGTGAACATGTTTGGTCCTTTTATCTGCCTGGAAGGTCAGCTACACAGCCACTCCAACCACACTGCGTGGCCTCTGATCCGTGGTAGTGGACTACTTACTCTGTAGCAACAAATCCCATTTTCTCCTGGAGAAACTGAGTTGCAGACACTCAGCTCTCAGCACACATTTGCCAAGCTCCACACCGTGGGGCCCAGTGTTAGTTGTTCAAGTGCCATCAGTCCCAGGCATAAGCTAATTTCTTCTCAGTGGCTCAGCACCCAGCTATTCCTGTCTCGTGTGAACATAGCAATCAGCATCATCACTCCATGGCCCAGGCTTGTCACCCAGGTTACTACTGACATTGTTCAGATTGGATAATTCTTTGGGAGTTGGAGGATGAGAAAGTGCTGAAAATCTGGAAAACAACTGTGGAGAGAGGAACCAAATGGTGTGTAGGGCACGCAGGAAGCATCAGGGAGCTGACAGGGCACTCAGCACTCCACCACCCCCTTCCCGTTTATCCTGGAACTCAGCCATCAGGTCCTTATCATACAGCAATAAACCAGATGATGGTATGAGCAGACTTGTTGCTCCCACCTCCCAAACTAATCAGACAGCAAAGGAGTGCTCTGACAGGAAATATGGAAGAGAAGCAGAGGGTGGCAAAAGGGTGGAAAGGACTGTTAGCTCAGGCAGGCAGCATGAGCAAGCAGAGAAGGGTTTCTCTTCTATTTTGTTTAAGAACCAGAAAAGGAGAGGCTTTCAGAGGCTACTGATATCACTGTACATGGGGGCAACTAAGGCCCTGCTCAAGTGCAGATGCCTGCTCTTCTTCTGGGCCACACGGTGTGCCACTGGAGCAGAACAAACACCTCTTCCGACTCTTTCTATTCATTGCCTCATCTGCACCCAACAGACACATACACTTATATACATAAACTGCTTTCTTTCCAAATTTCCTCTTGACAAAGTCTCGAGAAATCTGTGTTACTTGCTTGATGATTTCTCTTACTTCCTTGGCATCCAAAACATGGGCGAAGCACCAGCAACTGCAGTTTCCAGCCTGTAGGAAGCTGTGCGGTGGCAGACGCAGTCCTTCCTCTTTAGGGAGAAATTGAGCACTGGGCTCTGGGCCTGCTGATTTAAACAGATGAATAGAATCCAGATTTGGTAGCATGTGCTCAGACAACCACTAGAGGGCACCACCTGGGAACCAGAGAGCTCCTCTAATGCCAGCGCTTTCCCAGGAAAAGCACCAGAAGGTTCCCAGGAAAGCATCCTGACTGGTGAGTAGAAGAGCCAGAAGATTTTGATGGTTTCCTTTTAAGTGACAAGCATGCTAGGACATTTAGAGTGCCCGAATCAGGTTTTCCCTTACTCCTTTTGGCTGTGTATCTGTTATGTCTGTCTGATATACCTTATTCTCAACTGAGCCCAACTGGTTTCTTTCTTTCTTTCT
>NW_004524915.1:359216-382046 GCF_000260255.1 Octodon degus
CATGTATGTAGCCAAAGGAACAACCCCATGTTTTCTAAAAGGCCTGGAAAACATATACCGGGTTCCCCTCCTCTTGCCCTTGTGTTAGTCATTTTGGCAGATTACTGGAAGATGGCAGTTCTGGCCAAAAGGCCCAACTGGTTTCTTTAGTCACTTACACTGCCTTCTCGCTTCCAGGAACTCTGATCAAACCCCACCTGAGGGGCAGCACAGCAATCTCGCAAACCTTGGGGCACACATGCAAGCCCCACCCTGCTTTTGAAAGAAGGAAAGTTCAGAGCACCCTCTGGGATGGCTTTGGGGCTGGATGCTTAGGACTTCTTGCTCTCTGCATTGCTGGGCTCTCAGGCTGGCCTTAACAATTTTTTTAATCTAAAAATTTTTTTGAGACAGCATCTTGCTACATAATTCAATATGGCCTCAAACTCATGGCAATCCTCCTGCCTCTGCCTCCTGAGTGCTGGGAGTACAGGCATTCACTACCATGCCCAGCCGCTCAGGCTGAGTTCCGGAGCCCCTTCTAGAAGTTTCGCTGGCACATCGTGAAGTCTTGAATGGAGTGCAGCAGTGCTGATAGCAAGGTGTCTTGGGAGCCACAGCAAGGTGAGAATAGAGTGATTTGGTGGCACCCACTCAGGCGGAGCTCAGAGAGAGGCTGAAGGGACGCTTATCTAAGCAAGTCATTCTCCGCAGTGTGGGACCCGGACTGGCAGCAGCCCATTGCTTGTGGAGTCATTAGAAACACCACTTCTCCATTCCACTCCCCCAGCCCTTGGCCTCACTCCACTCCTTGGTCTGACTGCTGGCATGGGGAGCTCTGGGCCTGAGGGCCCAGCTGCCTGTGCTCCCCGCCCCCCACACACGTAATCTGGTGCTTGCTTAAGCACAAGAATCAGCAAAGTAACACTTGAGGGGAAGGTGCATGGCCACAAAGCCAAGCAACGCCTGCTGTAGAGGAAATGAGAGTGAGACTGTAGAAGAGGAAAAAAAGCAGAGAAGGACAATTCACAGGCACGCATGGAAGACCTTTGTCTGCCCCTGCCCAGACAGACGTGAGAAGTGATAGTTGCACCTGCCCTGGGGTATTAGCAGCAACTTAATATCTAGCTAGAGCTTCCTACACTGCTGCTTCAAATTTATTTGGCTAAAGAGAACGCTTGTGGTAGTGACCTTTTATTCAGCTAATGTTACTCTCCTCAATTCCTCCAAAGCACACAGAGGGCCTGGAAGGCTGATGGAAGCCTGTAGAGTCTGCTAAATAGCAAAGCTTTCCCAAACACTCTGTACTTTTCAGAGACTTTCTTTTTATTGGAAGTTCAGATTATTAAAAGGTTATCTGCCTTCTGTTCCAGGAGGGATTACAATAAGCCCCAAGAAAAGAGAACACAGGGCGATGTGCGGTGTGTGCCTTCCTCACTCAGCTGAGCACTGCGGGGGCAGCTACTGGGAAGGTGTCCATGCCCTTCCGGGAACTATCGCTCCTCCCAGGCCGAGGAAATTCTTGGGCATTCTCCTGAGGACCTGAGTTCTTCCAGGTTTCTGCAGCTCAGCTGCTGGAGCTCCACGTGAACTCTTGTCCTAGTTCCCCTTTCTGAGAAATGACATTAAGGCTTCATACCTTGGGTAGCCATTTTGTCCCTTTTGTCCCTCTCTAGTTCTTTGGAGCTCTATTCTGTTTTGCCATGGTCTCCACTCCTTGAATTTCTCTCCTCTCATCCATCTAGTTTATGCTGTTTCATAATCTTCAACTTTCCTTTCATCCAGCAAGACAGTTGCTTGCTTTGTTTGTGCTTTGGCTAAAGTAAACTTGGAAGTCGGGAGACTAGATTTTAATCTTTAAGTAAATCAGTTGAATTTGGCCTCAAATGTTGCCACTGCACATGTGTATCTTGGATTAGACAAGATCATAGCATTCAGTCCTCTCAGTAACTCTTAGAAGTGGGTACCAAAGAGCAGGGCATGGTGGTGCGTGTCTGGAATCCTAGCACTCGGAAGGTTGGGCCATGAGGATTGCTGTGGTTTCCTCTGCTCTCGGCCAAGGTACCATTTGGTGCTGAAGCAGTGCAGTTCTCAGAATTTTCTCCCTAGTCATTTAGTTTATTTACATTATTATTATTATTATTTTTTTTTTCGGTACTGGGGATTGAACTCAGGGCCTTGCGCTTGCCAGGGAAGTGCTTATTCTACTGAGCTATCTCCCTGCTGGCCCCTACATTATTTCTTTTTAAAATGTATCCTTCATGGTGCTGGGAGTCCACCTGAGTCTTGCATATGCTAGGCAAGATCCCTAACCTCTGAGCTTCATCTTTCAGCTCCACTGGTATCACCTCCAGGCCATGCTTTCTTACAGTATAAAACGTTTCCTCTGCATGTGCAGAGGACAATCTGCCTCTTCCTCTAACCATAAACCACTGGGGACCTGGACCCGGAGAGGGAAACGTGACTTCCTTTCACCCCACTAAAAGTGAGTCTAATCAGTATGTAATCATCAATAGTTAATAGGATTTCCTCCATCTACCACAAATAAGAGAATGTGTGTGTGTGTGTGTGTGTGTGTGTGTGTGTGTGTGTGTGTGCACATGAGTGTGATGGGAAGAGAAGGAGCAGGGATACTTTTTCAGGTGAGTTTCTGAATGAATTCTATGTTTACTGGATGATGTACTGATCCCTTGAGATGGATTATTTTGCATTATTCAATCAAAAATCATATTTTTATTTCCATCACAGAGCTGAGGAGGGTAATGTCCCAAGGTCTTTTGAGCAGTAATTAACAAATAAGGGTTTGAATATATATATATTATATATATATATATATATATATATGTAGTGCCATGCTACTGAGCTATCTCTCTGGCCCACAATGAAGGGTTTGAAACAAGGCCAACAGATTGCCTGGCCTTTGCCCTTTCTCAGCTGTCCTTTACACTAGAAATCAGTACTGGGTGGCAGCTGCAGGCCTGAGGACAAAGGTGCTAAGCGAAGCTTTGCAGTGAGGAAACAGTCTGTGGCCTGCCAGTGGGCACATTGCACCTGCCTAAATTGTCCCCTTCCGTCAGCCTCTCTAAGAGGGCACAAAGAACTAGGGTCCTCTTGTGGGGCAGGCCCAGCATCCATGCCTTCTCTTACAGGCTGGGCCTGAGGATTTATCCCATGTAAGGGATGAACTAGCAAACAAGACTGTGAACCCTGAGATTACATTAATGATGCCACTTTTTTTTTTTTTTTTTTTTTTTAAAGAGAGTTGCAATTTGGTTGAAGCTCCAGTGTCTAATTTCTGAGTGCATATCTTTTCTCCAGCCATGGAAAGTGAAATGTCTCTTTTGAAACCTCATGCTTTTCTCCTCTAAACCCAGAGTCCATCTGATTCCCAACATAGCAGTGGACAATTTCACTGTGGGGGAGAATTGGTTCTAGGTCTCCCTGGACTTCTGGAGGAAGATTGCTGTAATTGTTGGTGTTCCTTGGCTTACAGATGCATCCTTCTGGTCTCTGCCTTGTCTCAGTGTGATATCCTTGGGGGGGTGTTTTCAGTTCCCTGAATTTCTCCTTTTATAAGGGTATCAGTCATGTTGGGTATATTACCTATTAACCTCTTTAACAGATCTGTCCCAAGGTAAAGTAACATTCTGAAGTACTGATGGTAAATTCTTTAAAATATGAATTTGAGGAGCACATGATTCAATGTGCAATACCATCTAGAAAATTTAGGTAAGGCATTTCTAAATGTTTTTTGAGATATTATTTTTCACTTTTAAAAATGTATGTAAAAGAAATCCTTTCCTCAAAAAGAAAATCTACCACTACAACAATTTTAGTAGATGTGTTGCCGAAGTGAGCATATACCACTACAACATAATTGTCATTAAAGACATTAAATGCAAAATTGCCCAGCCAGAACACCATTACTTTCACCCTGCAGGGTGACCCAGCTGGCCTTGGCATTGGACCTGAATATATTTCCATCCTTGAAGTCTGTTACTTTTGTAATGAATGTGGAAAGACACTACTCTGTTGGGAATTTGCTTCCCTACCTTCAATTGGGTTCCACTGTCAGGTGAAAGAAGACAGAAGGAAGCACTTTGCTCTTCCTATGACACACGTGGGCCCATTCTTGTGTTTCAGCTTGGAAGGACGAAGGGGCAGGTTGCAGCAGGCCCTGAAGGAGAACATCTTTCCTGTTTGGTCCACAGCCTCCCCCATACGGGCTGCAGAGTTCTGACACTGTGTGTAGTGTGAACAGTACTCTAAAGCACAGAATGGCACCAGCAGGCCTATGGCATGGTGTGGCTGGGCGAGTCACTGACAGGCAGACTTTATGGGCAGCTTAGCAATGGAAGTCAAGCTACCTCAGCTTGGACATGTTGCATGACAAGGAAAGGGTCACATACAAGGGCTAAGCTGTTACTCTTTGCTGTTTCTAATCACCTGGTTGCTCCTTGGAGGTGGTGCTGGCATTTCCTTCTGCTCATCCTCCTTATTGTGTCACAGGGACTATGAAATTTCTTTTGCCAGTTCTTATGTCTGACACTTGCCATCAATGGCCTTTTCTGAAAATCCAGTGAAAGAATGGAGGGAAGACAGGCAATAAGGTAAATGGCTGGGCCCATGGGGATGCAGCGAGGCCTCATTCTGAGCACGGCTTGCCATCTGCTTGGGCACAGGAACCTGCCTCCAGTGCCTGCACACGGTCTGGCTAAGCAATCAGGAAGGCAGGACCGAAGCAGCATGTGGTGCCCACAGCCTGCCTTATCTTTGCCTGTGGCTCATCTTCATTTCCAGGCAGGCACAAGAATCTCTTGTCTCTCCGTGGTCTTGACCTTTCCCTGAGAAAGAGTTCTGGAAAATTTCTCTGATGAACTAAATGATTGCATGATGATCAAATGCTTCCTAATTTTATCTTTCAGCATCATTTTTTAAGTTTGACAACAGGGCACACGATATTGCATTGGGCTATGGCTGAGGTCCTTGACTTAATTCTCCTGAGCCGTAGGGAAGGCTGACCTGCCTACTGCTTCTCTGGGATTGCTAATGTTGTTCAGCTCCTTGAATGCTCTACCTTCATCTCCAGCATCCTAGTCCTTATGTAGGGTCTGTCTCTCAACTGTCTGCCTGGTTTTCCCACAGAGTTGAGGCTATCAATCTGGTCTTGATCATCCCATTACTCAGGAAAGCATCTTCCTGGAATGTAGATACCTACCAGGAGTACTGAAGCTAGGGACAGGTACAGTGCTGATGTAGACCTGGGTAGAGGGATGAAAAGAAGGAGGACAATGAGCGAGGGAGGGCCTGGGTGAGAAAGGAAATCGAGCTGAAGAAATGGCAAAATCCTATGTGGGAGAAAAACCAGAGTCAGCCGGGACTGCTGAGGGTACAACTGAGAAACCATGTGTTTTGAATCCAGATGAAATGGATAGTGAGAAGTCTGCTGAAGCTGATTGGATTCTGAAGGCCTGAATCAGGAGGTGGGGCTCCCTGGGGGCTATAACATTAGCAGTCGCTAAGCCCTGCCCTCCACCCTCGCTGAGCCACAGAGTCCCAAAGCCTCCAGTTTGGGACCCTGATTTCCCTTGTTCTGCTCAAACTTCTGTTCTCTCTTCTCCCAATACTTAGAGTTGAATTAGGGTGGAAAAATCCCAAAATGTTGCTTAGTTTATGGTGTGATGCAGACTCTGAAAACTGGATCTTTCTTGAAACATTTATATTGATTTTGTGGTGATGTGAGGCCTAATGAATGCTATACACATTATATCACTCTCTTACCCCATACACCAGTGCAAAATGATGGAGACAGTGATTGCTGGGATCAATACAACATGGAGTTGATAAATAGAAGAGAACCAGTGTGGATGTGGAGTGAATCCCTCTAATATTTCTGATCACAGAGCCTGGCAAGGCAGCACGTTGCGTTCTTTTTCATGTTTTGTAGAGGCCTTTTATGTAAGTTCTTTTGTGTGCTCTTCCCTAGAGCAGAGAGGGCTGGCAGAATTAGCCAATTTCCGAATGATGGCCCTGCTCTTCAAGGTCACTGGTGGGTGAGCACCTAACCAGGTTGAGATTGGCTTCTGATCCTCTGGTCCCCTCTAGGGCTCTGTATCACCAAGTCCTGCTTTTCTTAGATTAGTAGTTTGTTTTGTGCATTTATTCTTAAGCAGTAAAGTCTTTTCTGTAAACAGAAGTAGAACGCAATAAATAGATCTTTAAAGCCATCCAGCAACAGTAGGGTAAGAATCTAGGAGTCCTGTGATTATGTGAAGAGATATTTAATGGCTTTTGTGCAGCAGGTACTGTGCAAGGCTATCAAACGCACAGGTGCCCATAAGCAAGCACAGTCTCATGGGTGTAAGCAAGACAGGGATCCGAGGCTAAAGAGCTCTTCACATCGCCCCTGGTGTTACTAGTTGTGCTATGACTTTGCATCCCCAAAGTTCACACGCTGGAGTCCTAACCCCTACTACTTCAGACTTCAACAGCACTAGACACAGAACCACGGCAGATGGAATTAATGAGGACAAGGTCATACTGGAGATGGCTGGGCCCTACTCCAACACCACTGTGCCTTTATACATGGGGAAAATTGGGCACAGAGACAGATTATGTGTACAGGGAGAACACCGCAAGGGTGAAAATAGTGATCAGTACAACAGGCCAAGGAATGCCAAAGTGTGTCAGCAACCACCAGGCATTAGGAGAGAGGCCTGGAAGAGATTCTTCGCCCTGAGAAGGAAGCAAGCTCACCAACAACTTGATCTCAGACTTCCATCCTCCCAAAGTGAGACAGGAAGTTCCTGAAGCTTAGGCCACCCAGTTGGTGGCACTTTGTGATGGCAGCCCTAGACAACCAATATAAACTGAGCCACAGAACCAGGAGGCAGATCCAGGTGGGGCTCCCATGCCCCTCTTCAGACCATAAAGATGGAGACGGTGTGCCATTAGTGTTCTGGGCAGGGAAGACAGTGTCCCCCAAAATTGCTTTGAAAATGTCTCGGAGGATCTGAGCAGAAGCTCTCTCTGAAATAGAGAGGTGATGCTAGATTGCCTGACCTTGAGGCTTTGTTTTGTGTTCTTTCTGCTTTTCTAGCCTGGGGAGCGAGGAGAACCAGGTGGACGATGCCCAGTAGCTGTTTGCCAAGTGCGATGGTGGAATCTCCAAGGAGCTGAGCAGGCAGGGCAGGCAGGGAACGTCTTCTGAAAAGCACCTCCACAGACACCCTCGACATGGTTCCTGGACACTGCAAACATAGTTTCATCCCGGTTTTCATCACATGGACACTGATGCTTGCAAAAGTTGGTCCCTACTCACCTGCATTCCCTTCTGACTGACTGCCCTTCAGTGGGCTTCCTGGAGAGAGTGAGACCTAGAATGTGCCAGGAAAGCACTGACAGGCGGCGTTGGTACAGATGCTTCTAGCTGGTAAAGCAAATAAAGTGATAGAAGACACATTACTTTGCAAATTAAGTTTCAGTTGGGTAGAAGCACTGATGAAGCTCCACTTACCAAATACTGAGAGATCTGTTCTCTTATCAGCTTTGCTCCCAAGACATAATTTTTGATCACTCAAAGGAAGATGCCCCATAACAGTCAAGCTATGCAGGGGGAGTCTCAAGCAAGGTGACTGTGTTGAAATAGGACAATAATTTTAATGAATTCTATCCCATTCTTGTTTGGCCCACAACAGGACACACAGCCAAAGTATGGATGACTGTTTTCATATGCAGCTCATTTGCTAAAAACAAAATAAGAACAACATTCCCTTAAATCATCCTTGAGAGCAGAAATCTGTGTGTGTGGGAAGGGGTGGGAACAGTAATTGAGTGTGTGTTTCTGTTTTCTGATTCTATTTAGAATTGCCTGTCTGGGAGGGAGACTTCTTCCTGTATATACATTGTACTCTTTGAACGTAAGTATGTGTATATGGGCTTACAAATAAAGGAAATACAATTCAAGTTAATACATTTTAAAATTGCCCACTTATTTAGCATGCACCATGCGCTTGCCTCCCCAGACATCCTCCCTTGGAGGTGTCTTCCTGCCCTACAGCTCTCCGGTTCTTGTTATTCATATGCTTAAGGGACATTCACTTTCCAGGCTGTGTTGAAGTGTCTCAGGCTTCATCTGATGTGGTACAAGGACTTGTGGAATAATTGCTAAGGACCCTGTCCCAAAATAGATGGTATGATGAATGGGTAAGATTAGACACAGCTGCTGCCTGCAGGGTTTGTTGAGGCAATATTTACTGGTAGATTTAAGAACACAGGAAATTTAGTACTGTGCAACAAAGAATCGACATTCTTCAAAGAGAGGTAATGTCTAAGCCCTTGGATCACCATTCCCAACAGAATGTGGTTTTCTGTGACACCAAATAGTCATACAAGGTGACCTAGGGTAGCAACTTTGTGTAACATAGTATCTGTTTGACCTCTGGAGGTGCAGGAAACTGAGCTCAACCACATGAGCATCCAAAATGACTACAGGATGGAGCTTCAATTGAAGCTCTGGACCCTAAGGCTTGGGCGAGCTTCCCTGGGTGGTGATACCTGCATATGGTCATATAATGACTAGGAATGTTATCCATGGTCACGGAATTGAGAGAGCCATGCCTGGACCAGGAGTGAGAGATAGTTCCATCATACCTGGTTCACCGAAGGGCATCTGCAGTGGAGAGGAAACCAGGTCTCTATCCCCTAGTGTCCAGCTCACTGGGGAGACAGTGGGTAAACACATGATCTGGACACAAAGCCCTGAGTGCTATGGAAGGTAGGGCGGATGTCTGCTTCATCTACCCATCCCAGCTCCCCGGCCCTTCTGCTAAGAGTAGCTTCCCCGGAGTACTGGGAATTGCTCTTTTCCCCCTCCTAACCTGGCAGTCCTTGCACTAGTCCATAACTGCTATGTCCTTGCGCTCCTTGCCTAGGAAGAGTCTTGCACCCTAAACCCCATGCTGGGGCAATCCCCAAACCCTAGACTTGGTGGGTTGACAAGGGGTGGGCATCTCCTCCAATTCAGGCCAACCAGAGCTTTTACACATATAGTAGAACTAAGTTGAAAAAGAGTCAGTCTTTCTGCCTGGTGGTGGAGTCAGAAAATGTGAAACTTGCTGGGCAGGAGGATCATCGTGAGTTCGAGATCAGCCTGGGCTACAAAGTCAGCTCAAGGCCAGCCTGACCCTGTCTCAAACAAACAAAAAAGTAAAAGTTGAAAGTTCTCAGATGATATATTTGTGCCAAGTGAAGGAAGCTGACCTAGACTGAGAAAGGGAGAGATGGAGCTTCTCCTGAGAGGAGGAAAGAAGAAGAGAGAATGAGAGAAGAGAGAGTACAAGTATGAACAAATGAATCACTCCTTGACATCAGTCATCTATCTTTTTCTTAAAACATTAACTTTCTTGGCACATTTTAGATACAAGTAATGATAACATTCATCAGATGGAATTTGTACCTGTACATGATATACCTTTATTTTTCTTTTTTTTTTCCCTTTCCCTACCCTCCCTTCAACCCTTCTACTCCTTATTTACAAAAGTATTTCTATTTTCCTTCTATTCTCCACCCCATTTTGCCTTCTTATTTGAACATTGTTTTCCTATTTCACAACATGTTATATATTTTGGATGTTATTTACACTTTCAGTTTCTCACATGAGAGAAACAGTTTGATAATGAAAAATGTGCATCTGATTTATTTCACTTAAGAATATGGTCTCATAGTGCATCCATATAGCTAGAAATGGCTCAAGTTTATCCTTCTTTAGGGCAGAGTAATGTTCCATTATGTGAAAGGACCAGATGTTCTTTACTGATTCTTTGGCTGATGGATATGTGGGCTGTTCCCAGGATGTAGCCATGACAAACTGTGCTGCTGTAAACATAGGTGTGCAGATATCACTGTGGCATGATGGTTTTAATTCTTTGGGGAAGATACCAAGAAGACAACTAGCTGGGTGAACCAGGACCTCTAGTCCTAGCCTTTGGAGGAATCTCTCCACTGATTTCCACAGAAATTTCCACTGTTCCCCACCAACAGTGGAGAAGGGTCCCTTCTCCACAGCCCCACTAGTATTTGTTACTGATTGATTTCTTGATATTGCCATTCTTTCTTGAGTGAGATGGAATCTGTAGTTTTAATATATATGCTTTGAATGGACAATGATATGGAACTTTTTTCATATATTTATTTGTTATTTCTATTTCTTAACTGAGAAGTGTCTATTCATCTCAGATGTCCAGTTTTGGATTGGGTCTTTAAACTTAGGGTGTCTGATTGTTTTGAGTTTTTTATATACCTTAGATATTAATCCTTTGTTTGAGAAACTGTTGGGAAAAATTTTTCCCCACTCTGTGGGTTGTCTCTTCATTCTGCTCGTGGTTTCCTTTGCTGTGCAAAAGCTTTTTGGCGGAACCGGGGATTGAACTCAGGCCCTTGCACTTGCCGAGGAAGCACTTATTCTACTGAGCCACCTCCCGGCCGCAAAAGCTTTTTAATAAGATGAAATCTTTGTGATGTTTCCTGTGCATCTGGGGTTTTGCTCATGAATTCTTTTCCTACACCTATTTTTTAAAAAAGTATTTTACCTATTCTCTTTTCCAGCAGATTTAATGGTATCATTTTAATTTTAGATCTTTGATCCGTTTCCAAATTTAGTTTAGTACATGTCGAAAGGTATGGGACTAGTTTTAATCTTTGGCATGTGGAAAACCAGTTTTTCCAGCACTATTCATTAAAAAGGCTGTCTTTCTTCCAACGAATATATTTGGCTTCTTTGTTAAAGATAAGTGGCTGAATGTGTTTGAAGTAGTTTCAGCATCTTCTAATCTTTTCCATTGATTCTCAAGTGTGGTGTCTTTATTTTTGCAATACCATTCTATTTTTATCATGGTAGCTTTGTATATAATATCAAGTCAGGGATTGTCAGGCCCCCAGACTTCCCTTTGTTGTTCAGTATCGCTTTTGCTAGTCTAGGTCTCTTCTGGTTTGAAATGAGCCTTAGGGTTGTTGTCTCTAATTCTGTGAGATGTGCTGCTGGTATATGAGATTGCATGAAATCTGTATAATAGTTTGGGAAGTATGGCCACTTTAACTTTATTGGCTCTTTCTGTCCAAGAAAAAGGGATGGCTTTCCATGTTATGATATCTTCTTCTATCTCTTTTTATAGAGTACTGTAAAAAAAGAAAACTGTAGTTTTCAATGTAAAGGTTATTTAGTTCCTTTGTCAGATAGATTCTGAAGTTTGTTCTTTTTATGAAAAAAAGAACTTTTCATATTCGGCAGGGTGTTGTTTCCCTAATTTCTTTCTTAGTGAGTTTGTTATTTGTGTACAAGAATGCTATTGTCTAGAGTAGACTTTGTATCCAGAGATGCTACTGAATTTGGTTATTAAATCTAGGAGTGCTGGTGGAGTGTCTATGATCTTTTATGTAGAGCATCATGTCATGCACAAATAGTGATAATTTAACTTCTTCCTTTCCTATCTTTATTAGTTTTATTTCTTTCTCTTGCCTAATTGCTTTGGCTGTTTTCAGAACTACGTTGAATAAGAGTGGGAATCGTGGCCATCCTTGTCTTTTCCTGATTTTAGAGTGAAAGCTTTGTTTTTTACCATTTAGTATGATGTAGAGCTAGGAAAGGAAAAAGTTAAATTATCATGACTTGTGAATGACATGATGCGCTACATAAACAGATACGTAATCGGTACATGTTACATATCTTGGGCAGGGGTAAGTAATGCCTGTAGCTTGCCCCAGACTGAGATTGTGGCCAAAATACTCTCTCCTCTAGTCTCCATTAGGTGTCTTAAAGGTTCTTCATGCCCACTGCTCTGCTCAATAATAGAACTATTATTGCGAGTGACAGATAATGAAATATAATAGCTTACAACACTACAAGCTTGAATCCATTCTTTCCAAAATCATATTCCTGTCTTGACTCAATGGGGCTGGGGGTGAGAGAGCATCAGGAAAGCCATGCTGAGTTAAATGTTCATGCATATTTTGGGGGTGTGATGCAGCAGAGCTTGTCTAGCACTTGTAGGCTTGGGTTCAATTCTCAACACCACAAAAACCATAATAGCAACAAACAGAAAACAAAGAATATCCTTCAGTGTTTATGTACAGTATTATGTATCTCTTTTTCTGCTTTGGTCAATGAAGAAATGAAGGATCCACATGAAATATAGACCCAATTTTCAGAAACTATTTCAGATCAGTTAGGGAGAGAAAAGAATCACAGCAGACAAAGCGGAGCTGCACTGCAAAGCTTCCCGCTTGGGTAGGCAGCCAACCAGAAGACACATGGACTTACACCTGGGATTTGTTCCATCCTCAAGAGGGTGTGGAGGGACAAGTTCATCAGCTGGTGACTGTCAGCTGCAGAACTGGTGGACAGCAGCAAGACAAGTGTTTTCCTAAACAGTTTATGGGGCATTCAGGAAGCTCTTTTGCTTTTTTATTCTGCCATTTTTTTTGCTAGGTTTTGCATTGATTTGTCTTAAAATGTGTGTATCTGCAAAATACCTCATCATACTTATAAGAAAGTGTATAAAGTACCTTTATAGTCTAAAGAAAGATGAATATCTATTGTCCCACCACCTGTTTTGAGAAACAAAACATTACTAAGATCCTTGGCTGTCCCCAGGAGCCTCACTCCCCTCCTTCTCTTTTGCTTTCTTCAGTGATACAGAACCACTGCTTCCTGTTGTCACAACATGGATTCCTTGTCATTCTGCTTGTTCTCTTGTTAATGGAGTAAATAAAATATTAATTAAGTTCTTACTGATATAGGGGAATAAAACTCCTAACCTGAAAGATATCCAAGAAGAGTTTCTGTTCTCTAAAACCAAAGAATGAATTTTAGGAACAATAGAGGTTAAAAGCAGAGTGTATTTACTGGGGGGAAAGAAAGTTCCTGTCCCAGAGAGGAACAGAAGGGGACTGAGTGGGTTTCCAAGGAATCTGCCTTTTTAAGGGATTTTTATGGACCAAAACCTTGAGGTGAGCAGGGTCTAAGGTAGAAGATATGGGAACTCACTAGGTGAGCAGGAGGTGGGACCAAAACTATGGTCCACCAATAAGATTACAAACCTACCTGCTCAGGTAAAATTTATTAAATCAGGATCAAATAGGGAAGCCAGCCACAGGCATGAATACAGAACAGAGGCTTTTTCTGTAGGAGGTTGGGTTAGTGACTCTTCCTGGCTTCCTCAAGGTGATCATCAATCCCGGATGCTGGAGGGTACGCATCTGTTTGATCTTTTATCTTGAGGTCTGGCTCATAGCAGGAGGGTCTGTCTCTCCCACATTGCAAGGTATCTTGTCTTCCACACTGGCTCCTTCTGAGGGCCCAGCCCTGTCTGACTGCCTTTAATATTTCTGTCTGACTGAGCTGCATACAACATTATTATATGATAATTATATTTTTTACATATTTTGAAAGGTAAATTTGGATATTCTTGGCTCTCTCTATTTATGTAGCTGGTTAAAAATCCAGGCATTAAGCCATAGGAATCAATACATTCTATCAATAGTATTGTTTTCCCCCTGGATTCAAACTTTACTGAGGAATTTTACTTTCTTGACAGTTGAATTGTGTATTCAATTTAAAAAGAAATAATTCAATGTGCTGTATTAAAACAACCTCTACTGGGGCCAGGAATCCAGCACCTGCCTAGCAAGTGCAAGGTCCTGAGTTTGATTCTTGGTTTATGGTTCTTTTTTTTTTTTTTTAATGTTGTTTTGGTGGAACCAGGGATTGAACTCAGGCCCTTGCGCTTGCCAGGGAAGCGCTTATTCTACTGAGCTATCTCCCCGGCCCCCCTGATTCTTGGTTTAAAACAACAACAACTACCCAGCCTCTCTGGATTTTAGTCTGTCATATTGATCAAAATGGTTATCCTTCCAATTGACAATTATTAGCAATGAGACACTCATTATATTTTATTAACTGAGGCATTCCTAGGTAAGGAAAATATCTCTGTGTGTTTTCCATCATCTTCAATTTTCATATATTTCGGGGACCAAAGAGTGGGGGGAAGGCTGGGTAGGAAAGAGAAGTGCTGTCCTGGGCCTAGGCTTGGTATGGGGAGGGTTTAGGGCGCTAGGATGGAGAAGGGAAAGGAAGGAGGCCACAGCAGTAGGAGGGCCTGGTACTTCATGCCCACGCTCTGCTTGAGCTCCTCAAGGCTGAAGAGGAGGACCACACAGAACACGCTTAGCAACGTTCCTGCTGCTCCTTGAACATCAGGCCTGTGGTGGATGCTGCTGCTCTTCCCAGCTACAAGGCAATGACCTTGGTTGTTTTCTTCACAATACTGGTCAAATTGCTCCTTCTTCCACTCTGTTAGAGTCCTGCTTACTCTTTAGGATTTGAGGAGCTGACCGTAAGGACTGACTGAAAGAAGGTAACAAGCTTTAGGACTGAGTTGCCTTTCTGGTTACACTATGAAGCTCTGAGTCTAATTTTCCCTTCACACACTGTCACAGCCTCTATCAAGGTCAGGATGAGAGATTAAGAAGAAGGAGAAAAGTCACACTATCTGGTTGTGAAATTTGAGCATTTCAGTGTACACTGCACGTAAAGTTCTCTTATGGGGGTATACAGTTCTCTAAAACAATTTACAGATTTCCAAAGACAGATGCAATTTCAAGGATTCGGTCTCATCAGACTTATTGCCAGAACTCCGCCTCATTTTTGGGTTGCAAACTGCAAATGCCCCCTGGAGAGCCCAGTCTTTCCAGTCTGGGTTTTGCTGTTGATTAGTTGGATAAGGAGACGAGGCAATCACCCTCCCTGAGGCCTCCTGTCCTGTAAATGAGTCCATGTCCACAGAGTGGATGTTCATACAAGGATCTGCCAGGAACCTGCTCCATTTTATGGGAACCCTGTGTGTGGGTGACGGTGCCCCTCTGCAGTAGCCCTCCTGTCATGGGGTTCTCAAGGGCCCTATTGTCATAGTTCCTGTTTCCCCTGGTCACAGAGCTGGCTTATATCTCAAGCCAGTTAGAAACCTTCATCATTCTCCCTGGGATCAAGTTGTAGCTTTGCTCTCTGTGGGGAAACCTGGAAAGGCAGTGGCTCTTTGAATTGCTGGCTACTAGATTTTGGCCCCATGGAAAAGCCAGTCAGAGAGAATAAAACTAATGTGTTTGCAAGACAAAGAAGCAAAGAAAAAGCAGGAATCCTAAATCTTGAGGCCCAACCACCCTTCTCTAGAAGGTTGTAGAAACTGGTGGAATTGTTCCTACTGGCTTAATCAACTTTGAGTCAGGCTTCTGTTACTCACCACCCAAAGAATTCTGACAACTCCTGACCAGAAGGATTGTTTCTACACTAGATTATGTGTATTTGTTAAGCTAAACATCCTATGGAAATTCATGATGAAATTATTGTTCATTGATCCTGTGCTCAGATATATAGATACATAGATATTTGTTGTGGAATACATAGTTCTCATGTGTGAAAACATATTTATAAATGTATAATCCACAAGTGGACAAAAATAAATCCCGTGAGCATGTTTGCTAGTGAGGGTGTGGCCTGAGGATGTTTTATGAAACCCCTGGAACTTACTAGGATTATGCTCCTTGTGTGCGAAGCTGTTGCTGGGGCCTGGGCTTCCACTCAAGGCATGCGTGACTGAGAAGCTGCTCTTGGAGAATGCAACACTATTATTATTAGATTCTAACAAAGAAGAACATTTGCTTCAAAGGAAAGATTGCTATTAAGAAGACAACTAAAGCTCAAGAAATCTGTGCAAGGGGAGGAGTGGTTGCTTCAATAGCAAAGAACACAGCTAAGAAGGGAAGGCAAAGCAGTCTTCCTACTGCGTGCAGACCACAAACTGCAGAGGAGAAGACTTTTCCTTTAGGGTAGCATGTGGGGATGAAAGCCCAGAGATCTAGAAAGGTGTGGATTTAGGAAGCCTCTTGCCAGCTTCCTGGGCTGAGTCATGCATCAGTGGCTGAGGTTCCTAGAGAAATGCATTTCCATGGGGCTCACTGTGGGGAATCAGGAGACAATCTGCTAAGTCACGTGCGAGGCGCTCCAGGGCTCTTCGGGATCTTGTCCAATTTTTAGCAAATACACAACCCTGATATGCTGGCAGTTCTGGCAAAAACATATTTTGGCAAATGTAAAATTGCTAATGAAATTAAGTCACATTCTGCATAGCATCTGTTCCATGACCATCTTACCAGCCCTGGAGCACATAGGGCATTTGAGCAGTGTCAGGCATCAGTTCTTGGAGCCTATGCGGAAAGTCAGATAGGAAGAGTCACAGGTCATCCTTTTAGTCCTTTCTTGAAGCCAGTGCTCCCTTTAGTACTCACTATTCTGATAGTTTTTTTTTTTTATGGCACTGCAGCAGAGAAACAGGCAGAAGGAAAAAGGGCAAGGGGTTTATATTTTGGAGGACACAGAGAGAATCTGGGGAAGATAAAGGATTCTTTGAGTTGGAACGAAGGGAGGCTGAGGCTTTTATGGCCTTTTGCCCGGGGTGGGGTTTGAGGGGGATGTTTAGAAATATCTGAGGAGCTGATTGGGGCCTTCCCTGAAGCAAGGGGAAGGTGAAAGGCACCCTGGGCTAAGTTAAAGATGAATGGGGGAGGTAAGCCGTTGTTTTAAGGGCGTCAGCCATATGAGATGACCACCATAATGATTCAGCAATTCATACTAGTGCCAGAACCTATCAGAGTCCACCTCTGCAATTCTAAGAATGTTCTGAATGGGTTAAGATTTCTTGGTAGCAAGTGATAGAAATCCCAGTTTAATAGCTTAACCCAAAAGGGGGCTTTATTGTGAAGACACCAGGGGGCCTCATGGAACCTAGGACAGAACCATGGTTATGCTAGAAACAAGTAGAATATAGAACTACTGAATATGGAACTCGTTCAAGTGTGATCAGGGCTCTTTTACCTCTGTTTCTACGTACCTCATGGGAAAGACTCCCCAGTCCAATATTATTATGGGAAAGACTCGCTGCACATGCTTAGGCCAGTGCCCACCTCTGCAGGAGGCCATAGAATGCCCCAGGGGCTGGCACTGTGGCTGTCAAGATCCCATGACACATGGAGGCTGATTCTGCAGCTATGTTGCTAATGAGTGGAGGGGCCAGTTCCTAGAAGAGAAGTAGTGGGAACACAATTATAAATGGTCACTATCCCATGACACTGGCCACAGTCAGGTAGTTGCATCTCTGTTCTGTTTTCATTGCTGTGACTCACTCTTCCTTGGGACTCTTCTGTGCAGACTGTCCTCCACTCCCACTCCTCTGCCAATTAGGTCACAGAGACCAAGACTCCCTGAATATAAGGGACTTTAGAGTTCATCCCAACCTACTCATTGTCGGGTACATATATTTATTCTACGGTTTCCCATAAATCTGTGCTCATATGCCTCTAGGGACCAGGAATTCACTACCACCACAAGAACTCCTGTTCTATTTTCCCACTGGATTGCTAGATCCTCCTACACTCTAAAGTGACATCTTTTGCTTATTGGTCCTGGCTTTTCCTTCTAGACTCTAATGTCTACCATCTCTTCCAACTAGTTTAAGGTAATTATAATCTAACCCTTCCTCCTTCTCTGTCTGCATGTCTTCTTGTTTATAACCTAAATGACATTTTTTATCCATTTTTTAATGTATTTAGTACAGGGTCTACAGGGTCTCACTATATAAATTGGACTCATAGTGATCATCCTGTTTTCAGTCTCCCAAGCGTTGGGATTACAGGTGCATGCCACCCTGCCCAGTCTCAATTGCTGTCTCCCCATGCCGCCCGGTGGGGCCTGCATGGCACGCTGGGGATCAACCCCCAGCCACTATGCTCTGCCTAAGCAGGTGCTTTAGTCTGTTCAGCTATCTGGCCGGCCCTTTTTTTTTATCCATTTCTAATTGTGATTGCATTTTAATCTTCCTTATTTTTCAAGCTCTTCTCTGAATGTACCATTGTTTGTCAAGGATCCTCTTATGAGTTTTGAGCAGCACTGAAAACCATGCCCTGGAGGAATAGGCTCACTGCTGCAGATGCTCTGAAGCTAGTATCTCCACTCCTTACTGCTGCTTTGGGCCTCTGTGATTACATTCAATTTCTGGGCCACAGAGTCTCAATTAGCTCTACAACTTAGTCTGGGGTTTAGAGCAGGGCCAACCTCTACCTGACTTCCCCTCAAAGTGACTGGCTCACCCTTGCTGCAGAACCCAGAAATCATCCCAACCAAAGCAGGAGTAGATCCTGTCCCAGTGATCTGGGAGTCAGCTGACCTAAGGCTCCAGTTCTGAGAACTGCCCTCTGTTTTGTACATGAGATCTGGGTCCCATCATAGTACCTAGGCTTTAGCAACTTCCTCCTTAGTGCAGTAACCAGCTTAAAATCTGAGCTCCAAATTAATACTTCAAACCTCTGACTGGTGGGTGGGATGATTCCCTCTGAGACGCTCCTCCATAGTCCTCTGGACTGTCAGGTTCTTCCATCTAACACCCAGGTTCTATCCTGGCTCCGTTGCCCATCTCTGCTCTCAGACATTGGCCCCCTAAAGCCAAGAGCTCCGGTATACATGTGCTGCTCTCTCCTCTCTGACATGGACCACCGAGCTGTCCACACTGTCTCTCTCTGTCTCACAAGACCTGCCATTGGTTCTGAGGACCTAAAACTGCCCTATTCAGATAGGTAGATCATGTATCTACATCCAGACACTAAATTGTCCCAACTACCCTGTGTCTTTAAAGTTTACCCAGAGGAATTATGTTAGGAAATTGGTGGACATTTATAAAGAAAAATGGTCTTAGTGCACAGGTTAAAATGTGGTAGAATACAAAATGCATAATTGATAATATCATAAAATGATAATTCTTTATCATTCTTATAATGGGGAAGAATATGGTTTCCTATCCCCTAAATCTGGTGGCCCCATAGCTTCTTTTCTCCTTATTCCCATTCATTCCCTCCCTCCCTCCCTCTCTGCTGTGATGAATTTGTTAGGGCAAGGTCTACAGGGTGTTCTGGGTCTCACTACATAGACCAGACTCATAGTGATTCTACTGTTTACAGCCTCCCAAGAGCTGGGATTACAGTGGCGCGCCACCACGCCGTCTTGATCACTGCCTCAGTGCACCCTGGGGGTGGGGCCAGCATGGTATGCGGCACCAGGGATGGAACTGCAGTCCTTGAGCTTTGCCTAAGCTTGCCTACGTGGGCACTTTAGACTGCTGAGCTATCTCACCAGCCCATGCATCTTTCTTATTCATGCACCCAACATTCTAGAACTGTGACAGATTTTTATATACTGTCATAGTCAGTAACAGTCGAAGTATTACAGAAACCTAAAAGCAGTGTTACGTTGAATTATAGCTCACATACCACAAAATTCAAAGAGCACAGTTCACTGGCCTTTATTGTACAGTCATCAATAGTCTTAGAACATTTTCTTCATTCCCAGAAGGAACCCTGTATCCTTCAACTGTCACCCTTCCTATCATCTTCCTGTGCTTCCCAGTCATGTCCCTCTAGAGACATCAATTTTTTCTCTCTAAAATCTGTGTCTATAGATTTAATTATTTTGAACATTTCATATGTGTAGTTATACAATCTGGAGTCTTTTTTTTTTTTTTTTTTGTATTTAGGACAGGGTCTACAGGGTCTCACTATGTAAATCAGACTCATAGTGATCCTCCTGTTTTCAGCCTCCCAAGTGCTAGGATTACAGGTGCACACCACCACGCTCAGTCTCAATCACTGCCTTGGGGTGTCCTATGGGCTGGGCCAGCACAGTATGCAGGGGATTAAACCCCGGCTGCTGCACTCTGCCTAAGCAGGCACTTTAGTCTGCTGGGCTATCAGGTCGGCCCTCAATCTGGGGTCTTAAAAGCATAATGGTTTCAAGGTTCAGTTATATTGTAGCATGTGTCAATGTAACATTTCTCTTTTACCATCAGCTAGTATTTTGCTATATGGATATCCCATGTTTTATTAGCTTATCTACTGATGGGTGAATAATATTGCTTTAACCATATACACAGAAGGTTTTGCGTGGATATGTTTTCAGTTATCTTAGGGATAAGGAATTACTGGATCATATGGTGCCTCTATATTTAACTATTTGAAGAATTGCTAGACTGTTTCCCAAAGTGACTGCATCATTTTAAATTCCTATAAGTAATGAGACATTTTCTCAACTCCAGCAAAGCTCTTCTGAGTTTTTCTCCTGATTTTCTCTGGTGAACCTGCTAGCTGCTGTGGTCTGAATGTCTGTGTCCCTCTAAAATTAATGTTGAGACTCAATCCCCAATGCAACAGCATTAAGAGGTGGGCCTTTAGGAGGTGCCTAGGTCCTGATGGCTCTGCTTTCATAGATGGGATTAGTGCTTATAGAGTGTACTCATTAGTGCTTGAGGGAACCTGCATATTGCTTTCCAGACTTTCCTTCTACCATGTCAAGGCAAAGCAACCAAGTGTCCTTCTGGGAGCAGAAGGAGCCCCGACTAGAGGGTGTGCTAGAGATTTCTTGGCCTTCCCAGCCTCAGAACTGACTGCATGGGACCCACTTGCTTGACCACACTCACCTCAAGTGGAGCTTCTGTCAGGATGAGCTAGGGTGGGGGACTGGGTTGTGATTCATATGTCATAAATGCTTGCTGTTATTATTGAGCATAAATAGACTTTTTTTTGGTACTAGGAATCAAAATCAGAATTTTGCACTTGCCAGGCAGGTGCTTGTGCCACAGAGCTACATCCCTGGCTCTGAATAGGTTTTCTTGAATAAATGTTTCTTAGTTTGCTGTATGACAGATTCCAGAGATTTCTTTAGGTGATGAAGTGGTTCTATTTGTTTTAACTAGGTTAGGGGCCCCGAGAGGTCCCCATGCTGCCATCTCTTTATTGTGGACTCTAATTCCTAGTAGAGGACATGGTGTTAAATGTTAGAGTTTTTGATTCTAAGAATCAGAACCCTGTGTACACCTGTAATCATAGTATGTGTGAGACTGAGGCAGGAGGATTGCGAGATGAATCCCAGGCAACTCTGGCTCAAAATTTTAAAAGGAGTTGGTGGTATAGCTCAGTGCTCCCTGGGTTCAATCCCTAGTACCTAGCTCAATAAAACAACAAAAGGATTAGAACCCATGAGAAAAATGCCTCCTAAAAGCTTTAGTATGAAAAGCAAGTGTGAAATAATGTTGAGGACTGTTACTTGTCTTTAATCTGTGTTTCTGTGTGCTTTATACCCACTAAGGTGCACTTGTGCACATATGTGTTTGCATCTAACATGCTGCACCTTGAATGTAATTATTTGTATGTTTCAATTGTTTTTTGGAGTGCTTGGGATGGAACACAAGGCTTTGCATGTGCTAGGCATATGTTCTACTACTGAACTGCACTCCCTGACCTGGGTTCTTGGACTTTTTGAGGGGCAAGACTATGATTTTGAAAACTTTTGTAGCTCTTGGAGCTTTCCATACATAGGTGCTTAAGGATTGAGTGAATACATAAATGAGTAAATGATGCTAATAAGCATATCACTAAATGGCATTCTAGTTTTCCTTACTTTCCTATGCCCCTCCCTGAATGCAGCTGCCTTCTGGGGAAAAAAGTGGGCAGAAGACAAGAGTTATAAGACATCTTGAATTGCCTCAGTTTTAAACTCAAAGTAATTATTTTCTGCAGTTGTTTCCAAGACAGAAGAGGCTCTTCAATATTACTTTTCTAGAGTACAGGAAAATAAAATTAACATTTTTGTTCCCCAGAGGCCATGAATGTGAATCTTTGCAGAGAATATTAGAGGCTACAAGTTTGTCTCTACCGATGACAAAACTGAAGCTCAAGGAGTAAAATGGGCATCTCAAGGTGGTCCCACTCAGCGTGAACATAGCCTGGAGGGCAGTCCAAGGGTCCTATGTCTTGTTCCAGGCTACTTCATGCCACAGGGTGTTATCTTCATGTATTTATCAAATACGTGCATAAAGTATTGAGTCTTACCAATATGTTATATATATGAAAACATCTCCTTAGCATTATAAAAAATAGAACATTCTGTTAAACTTCGAGGCCCAATTTTTAGAGCTCTTGACTACTCCTTGACCACAAAGTAACATGCAACATAAAATGAATACATTTTGTTAAGAATGTCATCTTGAGACCCAGTCCTAGCATAGGCCTGGTGAGTGTGTGGGAGAGCTTCCTGCTACCCTGCGCCAGCGGGACCTACTACTGGTCCTAGCCCAGGTGCAGCGTGGGTGAGACCCTCTTTCACCCCCTTGGAACGGCCCCCACCACTCCGCACCTCCCCTACCCCGCCCTCCGAGTAGGAATTTCTGCCGCGTTCCAGGAATCCTCAGACCCAGTCCTACACCAGGCCCAGTGAGTGTGTGGGAGAGCTGCCCCTCCCCCCTACTCCACCTTGTCCCCTCCAGACTCAGCTCAGGCCTGGCATACAGGCCTGGGGTATAACCCTGCAGCTGCAATCCCTGCAGAGACTGTAGAGGATAGAACCACCCAGCTAGTCCAGGAGCACAAAATCTTGCCAGAGGGGCACAACAAGATCACCCCCAAGGGCAGCAGCAGGAAGGAGCTGAGCACAGAAGCCAGACCCAAGCCAGGCACAGCTGGATAAATCCAAACTTTGTAGATCTGCACCTGAACTTCAGTACATGCTGAGGTTATAACTACAACGAAGATGTACAACAAAGGTCAGAAGACAGTGCTACGCAAAATGAGGAGAAGGAACAAAATGCAACCTCAGAACCCAACCCCACCCGTGACAAGTGCAGAGGACACTAACACAGAATAAATTGGGAATCACACAGCAGAAAGCAATGAATCAACGGCTTCTGAAATTAAAAAAAAAAA
>NW_004524915.1:391592-394262 GCF_000260255.1 Octodon degus
CAGATAGTGAGGTTAAGCTTAACAGCCTAAGTTGTATGATAATAACAATAAGCTTGTCTTTTGGATGGATAACAACCTAAGTTCATAGACCAAAATTAGAGAAAAAGGAGGGCTGCAAGGAAAGCCAACATTTTGGCCCTAGCCTTCCAAGGTCAATTGAGACTCAGGACATATGAGAACCTGTACTGTAAAGTCATGTAACTCAGTAGTGTCCCAAATTTTCTGATCAAGGAGATTATGGCATCAAAGAGGAAAGTGATTGATGATGTAGAGTGTGCCTAAGGAGAGTCAGTTGGAGAGAAAACATTCAGGCTTTCACAGAGAGCACATTGGCCATGCAATGGCTGTGACTCATCCACATGGCTGACACTGACAAAGGTTCTACAATCTGAGGTACACGATCTCAGGATAAATCCTGAGGGGATTTCACTGACCTTATCAGACCCAAAAGCTACAACTTTTTTTTAACATTTATTTATTATTTCTCTCTCTCTCTCTCTCTCTCTCTCTCTCTCTCTCTCTCTGTGTGTGTGGCCAGCTGAACCCACCTGGGGGCGGGGCTGGCTGGCATGTGGTGTGGTGCTGGGGGATCAAACCGCCGTTCCTGTGCTTTGTCAAGCTTGTTCCAAGTAGGTGCTTTAGACCACTGAGCCATCTCACCAGCCCCCAAAAGCTACAACTCTTGTTGCATAGGTTTTGCTTTACCTTGGTCTTGACCATCCAGCAGAAAAGTATACAAACTAAATATAACAAGTAAAGCCATGCTGTTATGTTGAGCTATAGGGGACTCAGGTCAACAATTTCTGACATTGCCAGTGAAGCAGAAGAACCAATACTATTATGGGTTACTGGACTCTTTTAGAATATTTTACTGAGTTTACCCACCTAAAATATTCAAATAACGGAACTTAACAAAAAAAGAGGATAGAGATGAATGTCCATTTTGTATCTGTGTATTTGTCAAATAGCTCTCGGCTATTTGACAAAGTTGTTTATCATCTCTGAGAATTGCTTCTTTTCAAGAAAATGGATGTTTTGTATGAGTAAAGCTGACAATAAACACGAAGACACACTTAAGTGATACAGAATAAACATGCAAATAATGGGAGCTGGCCACTGCCTCTGTAGCAATTCCTTATCCACTCATAAAGGTCACACAGATGTGCTAAGGGGCTCTAAGCTAGAATGCATACTTCTGATTCCAGTCTGCCTAATTTACACATCCTAGTGTGTGCACCATTACAGCTTCAGCTCATCTATGGGCTGTCTTATCCAGCTCAGAATGCCTAGTGCCCAATGCAACACTAACTTAACACATAAGGGAGTCACCCAACTCTTGTGTGAAAGATTTCTGTCTCAGTTACATTTTACTCATTGTTGGGACAAAATACCTGACACCCAAAATTAAGGAAGGAAAGGTTTATCTAGCTCACAGTTTGTGGATGTTTCAATCCATACTCCACTGGCTCGAAGGCAAGTGGCAACAGTTCATGGCAGCAGAAAACAACAAAGAGCAGAGTAGGAGCAGCACCTGTGGTGTCTATCAAACCTCTCTCTCTGCCTTCTACACTGACTGAGAAGACCTGAGCTCCTCCTAGAAAGTGGTGGCGGCTGTTGTGAACATCCCAGCTCCTCTGAAGTGGCACAGCTTCCTCGATCAAGCTCTTCCAAGAAAGTGGCGCTGTGAAGCTCAGAATTCCTCCAAGGAAGTGGAGCACAGAAGCCTTCCTCAACCCCTTTATATATTCTTTTAAGTGTTCTGGGGTAGGGCCTTCCCCGTCCCTCGGCGTGGAGCCCCCATGCCCCAGGACCTCAAACCATGGAGCAGATCCAGCCAAGTTGACACACAATGTATCAACCATTACAATTTCTTAAAATTCTATTTCCACTTAAAATTCTATTTCCGATTATTTGAGCTGAAGTCAGTGAAAACGCCTGGAAATTATTAAAAGACAGCAGGTAAGCATTGTACTGAATTTATAGAGTTTTATAAGGAAATTAATGTTTATTTCTGCATGAAAAAGGAGAAATACTATATTTTGGTTTAAAATAGGTAAGTAAAAGAAAATACTCTGAGGATCTACACAAATACAGGATTTCCTCTCTGCCTCCCATGGTCCTGGGCTGTCCATATGCTAGACAAGTGCTCTACCACTGAGCTACATTACCAGCCAGAGGGATGCTTGACTTCATTCAATTCTGCTCCTTTTCAAAGATCTTTGGAGCAAATAGACCCACAGAGTGAAGGCCCTACACTTGATATTACAGCACACTTGGAGATAGAGCAATGAAGAGCTAGAAACACAGAATGGAGCCAGAGAGAAGCAGAACCTCAGTACAGGGTGGGGTAGAGACTTACCAAGGGTTTTATGGGAGTTTGAGATCTCACTTGACTTTAAGGATTACCTTTGTAAGAACAAATCAAGCCAACACATGTTGGGGCCAGCTGCAACCAAAATTGATCCTAGAGGTCTTCAATATCACATCTGTCCCAGCCACCTTATTCAGTGTGCCCTGCCCTGTGGACAGGGATATCAGGCTAGAAGGATGGGTGGCTGGGCATCACTGCTTCTGCTTCTGTGCCTTCATCAAATAGGCCTTTCCCTGTTTTTTTTTTCTTTTCAAAGTTTTATTGATAAACATATAGCAATGAGACAGTTTCAAATCAAA
>NW_004524915.1:401042-411143 GCF_000260255.1 Octodon degus
CTAGGACTGGGTCTCCCTTTCCCTGTTTTTAAAGGCCTACTATTACTAGGAGGTACTATTTGAATTGTGTTCAGCATAATTTTTGACAAATAGTTAACCCCAGATCTATTTGCAGTAGAAAATTTGAGAACAGTTAATAAACATTTCCATAGGGACTTCACAGTTGCCTAAGCTTCCAGAGGAGATGCCAGCTGTGGGTTTAAGCTTGACCCAGATGGATTCTAAATCCCATTGATGTATTATTTTTGACAATCTTAACTAGAACAGTTGGCCAATAGCTGGGTGACTGAGGCTATAAAATCACCATAGCTGAAACACAGATTGTATTTGAAGTGCAGCACTACTGGAAGTGCCAGGCAAAGAACTGCCTCTGTTCTCCACTCTGTTCAATTGATAGGACTCAAGTATCTAACCATGATTCTAAATGTAGTTCTTTCAAGCCTAGTCCAACAATTTAAGGTTTCCTTGGCTGACTGTGTAACATGGATTTGGCTAGATGACATCAAAGTCAATTCTCTCCCAGAACCTTAGGTTTACCACCAAGATCAAAAAGTTCTAACCATGTGATATTTATAGTTCCTTCTAATTTCGACATCTCATGATATCAAATCTCTTCTCTGTAGGATTAGAAATTCATTTAGCATATCTGGAGGAACATCTAAATTTTAAATGTTCATGCTATTTGGCTTATTAAATCAATTTCTAGGAATCTAATCATACAGAACCACCAACACACACAGTCACACACACACACCATTGAAACATTGTTTCAAAACAAACAAAAAGCCCTGAAACAAATTAATTTGTGGGGAAAGGCTAGGAATGCAGACACACACCAAGTTCCCAAATAGGGAGTGAATGGGAGTGCACTGAGAGTTGAGTGGGATGAAGGGGGAGTTCATTTGTGTGTAATCTAGGCTTTCAGAGGGACTGCTTATATGTTACCTCTGTAATTAAAACAGTAGCAGTAACAATAAACCTTATTGAGCCAGAGAGTGTTTGGTGATTGGAAAAGCTTCCCTCTTGAATATTCATACTAGTTAGGGTTCAGTCAAAGGACATATCTCAACAGTAATTTCAAAAGGTAAAAATTAAAAAATCTGGCATAAATTAATCTATAAATTAACCCATATATTATGGATTAACTACGAAAGGATGTAAGAACCAAAGAATACAGAAACAGCAGATACAGAGAATAGAAACTATTAACACAACTGAGACAGAAGACCCAAGGGAAGAGCAAACTTTGGGAGAGGCATTGCTTCCTGATAGCTGAGATTTAGATTTATAGGGTGTGTTGGGCCAGGGAGAAAGCTCAGTGGAATAAGTGCTTGCATGGCAAGCGCAAGGTCCTGAATTCCATCCCTGGTACTGCAGGAAAAAAAAAAAAAAAAAAAAGGAAGATTTAGAGGGTGTGGCTGTTGCCCACAGGATAGTAAAGAAGTTTTCTGAGGTGTAACTGTCTGGGATGGCAAAAGGAAACTGCCCACAGAAGGGCCACAGAGAAGCCATCTGTGTTGTTAACAAAACTTAATAGCAGCCAGTCTCTGGGACGCTACTGCAACGTGCTGGTCATCCTACAAGCCGCTGACATCTACGTGAAATAGGTCTGAAGGGGAAAGAAAGCACAAGGAACCCAAGTGTGCATTGACAACTGGTGGTCAATTTGTTACACCCAGTGTGGTGTTGGGTGTGGGAGGCCCACCTGAGGATTGTTGTCATCAGCACAAAGGGGCAGAACTAGAGGAGCTGTTGGAGCTGTTGGAAGCTGCTGCTGGTTCTTTTGGGCTATTATGTTATAGGAACTTGTCAAGCTCGCTTTCCTGATGAATTCAGCTATTCTCACTGTCGAAGGAGCTTGGGACCTCGCTGTTGCTGAGAATTGTGACAGTTCACTTTGGGGGAGTTCTGGTCCTCTCTTTGAGCATCTCTTCCCGGCTCTAGAGGTGAAGATGGCGCACTGCTCAGTCTCCTGGAGACCAGCTTTTCTGATATGAACTCAGCTTCCCTCACTGTTAGAGAAGCTCAGGACCTCACTGTTGTTGATGGCTGTGGTACATTTTAGGGGAGCTCTTGTATCTTGAGTGTTGCTTCTTGGCTCAAGGGCAGATCCCTCAGCCTGTTGGCACAGATCCTTTATCCCACTAGCACAGACTTTCTAGCTTCCACCACTGACCTTTAGACCGTCCCAGTATAGATCTGTAAAACAGGCCTGCATGAGACATTGCTGTGGGCTGCAGGCTTCCAGTTGGACTTGTGGGAAGCACTATTATGGGCTCTAGGTCTTCAGCTGGACTCATGCAGAACATTGCTATGGGACCCAGGCCCTCAGCTGGATTCATTGGCCTTTACTGTGTGGGCAGATTTCCTGCATTCTCTTTGTACATGATTCTTTGAGTGACTATTATAAACAATTTTATGAAATATGTGTCCTGTACTGTATGGTTCCCCTTATAAAACCCCAAACTAGACATCAACAAAAGTCCTTCCTTTCTCTAATGTCCCTCAAGCTCCCACCACAGACAAAGCTTAACAATGTGCCAGCTGGCAAAGAAGAAATGTCTACAAAGTTCAGCTTAAAGAGGGCTAAGAAGGGTAGATTTAGGGGCTGGGGAGATGGCTCAGTGGAATAAGTGCACCCCTGGCAAGTGCAAGGGCCTGAGTTCAATCCCAGGTTCCGCCGAAAAAAAAAAAGGGTAGATTTAGAGGTTGTACATCGACAACTTTCAACTGCACATGAGGTAATCCAAAGAAGGAGAGTAAAGATTTGGATTGAAGGAAGAAGGAAAGAATGCAATAGAGTTGAAGGAGTCTGAGCCACCTGCTTATTGAGGTTACTCATTCTTTTTGGTTCTGTCTGAGCAGCGCGCGCGCGCGCGCACACACACACACACACACACACATCTTATATGCCATTTCCACATAGTAACAAATTCCTGCTTCCATCCATCCTAATGACTAGAAAGGTCATAAAACAGGCTCTGGTAGGAAGTGTGGGTTACATGGTCATCTGAGCTCCCATCTTTGGGCCTTCAGGCTCTTCTAAGGACCAATGGCAAAACAGCTGTTTCTCAAAAAGAATCTTGTCATCTATGACAAAGGGCATGAATTTCCTCCAAAATCCTCAAAATTTGCTGTTTCTCATTTATTGCTTGCCAGAGTTTTCCTACAACTTTTATACTCATCAGCAACACTGAGTTACTACCACACCCATGGCGTCCTGAGACCTAAATGTGTGGAGTTTTCACAGGAGCTGGATTTGCTGCAGAACCTTTTCTTGTTATGGTCACCTCTTAAAACTTGCAGCCTCATGGATTACTTGCAAATGGGTTAAAGTAGCACACTCAAAGTGGTGTATGTTGTCTTCAAATTCCAAAACAGTGAGAGAAGGTTGTGGGAAAAGCAGTCTTCCATGTACCAGGGTGGGGTGGGTACTAATGTTCTGTCTCCGTACACAGTCTTTCATGTGCCAGGGTGGGGTGGGTACTAATGTTCCATCTCTGTTCCCACCTTGCCCAGGGAACACAGACTAGTTTCTAGATCTGTACATTTTAAACTCTTTCTCCCCTATCCACATACTTCTGAGGCTGGGTACTGTAGGAACCCTCAGATTAGATTCTACTACTAGTGCAACTTCTTGTATGAGTTTAGGTGACAATATTCCTAAAAGACATTATTCCTCTACTGGGATGGCAGGAAATGACCATGAGCCACATAAATGTATCCACTCAATCCAAATGAAATATAACTGCAGTTCCACTTCCCTTTAGCTGAATCCCCAAAATGCTCTTTGTCCCCCTAAGAACCAGAGAAGTGTGATACAGAGGAAATTGGAATGCAAAGAAACTGAACTCTTGGTCAACAATTCAAATATTGTCTGAATCACTTTGTTGGACTTAAGAAAGAATTCCATTTAAGAACGTTTTCCAGGAACAGAACTTGTTTGTAAGTCAGCGACTTACTATCTTGCTTTGGAGAATTTTACAAAACTTTAGGGAAGCGCTATTCCAGGCCTTGGAAAGAGCCTTTGCAACAGTAGGGTTCAAAACCTCACCAAACAGCTCAGCGGATTAAAGTGTCTGCAAGCAGGTCAGAGGCTGGGGGTTCGATGTCTGGGCCTGCTGTGCAGGCCGCATCCCTGGGGCACACTGAGATGGCAATTGAGACTGGGCGTGGTGGTACGCCTGTAATCCCAGCTCTTGTGAGGCTGTAAACAGGTGGATCACTATGAATCCGATCTAGCAGTGAGATCCTGAACACCCTGTAGACCCTTCCCTAAAAAATACAACCCCCCCCCCCCAAAACTCCCCTTTTGTTAGCTTCATCGCAAGTTGGTTTCTGGCACTTTTTTTTTGGCAGAACCGGGTACTGAACTCAGGTCCTTGCGTTTACCAGGCAAGCACTTCTTTTACTGAGCCATCTCCCTGGCCCAACAAGAACTGAGCTAAGGGGCAGGCCCCCTCTGGCACATTTTAAATTACAACATGTTTTTGCCAGAGCTTCTCATGCAGCTCCTCTCTTTTTCTTCTTTTTCCTAGTATTATCACCTCTTAGGTACCATAAAATGTACTCATTATTCCTGCTTCTGGTATAATTTTTTCACGGATATTTCTCAGTGCCTAGAACAGAATCAGGTGTATTGTAGGTATTTTGTAATGGTCTGTGAATAAATAAAAGATAAATCACTCAAGTAAAATTAGTTTTGCCACATCTACGTCAAGGACATTCAGAGATACCGCCTCGCATTCAAATCCTACAACGCTCGCAGAGCTGGAACCCGACCGCTTTAAAATTCCCGCCTCCCCTAGCCCCGCCCCATTCTAGGCCCCGTCCCCATTTGCACAGTCCGCCCTCAGGGTAAAAGCCCGCCTTTCCTGGTCTGAGCCATCCAATGGCCAAGATACACGGTTGGGTGACTGCAAGGGAGTTTTAGGTGTCCTTTTGGCGCCTGAGCAGAGTCTTAGAAATTCTGTTTTTCTTAAGAAGTCACCTTTCCGAGTTGTCCGGAAGACGTGCGGGACCACTCACTGCCCCACATGCCCTCCAAAGGGTCGGACTAGGATCTCAAGCCCCTTCGCGGTCCTGCCGCGGAGCCCTGGGTCTTCACTGGTCGAGGAGCTCACTCCGCGGCATTGTGGGAGAAGTAGTTTTTCCTCCTCTCGGATTTCACGGGCCGACTGGTGGCCAAGACTCGCGGGACTACGATTCCCAGACGCCCAAGCGAGCTTCGGGTCATGTGGCTCGCGGGGACGCGAGCTGGTGGGCGGGGTCGGCCGGAGCTCCGCAGCTGTGTGTGACATCTGGAACCAGCGGGCTGCCCGGGCCCCCAGAGACGCCGACATGGTGCGCGCGGGCGCTGTGGGGACGCATCTCCCTGTGTCCTGCCTGGACATATTCGGGGATCTGAGGAAGATGAACAAGCGTCAGGTAATGGAGGCCAGGCTTGGGGGCGCGCCCAGGGGCCAGGACCGCCACGGATGCCGGGGTTCGGGGCTTCCCGGGTAGAGGGCAAGGGCACCCCCAGTTGACTGCGGCCCGGCTGCGACCCGAAGTTCCCGCTCTGGGCTCTCAGAAGCCCTCGGCTCAAATCCTTCCAAATCCACGTGTGGGCAAGTGTGTGAGCTTTCTTCCACTGACAAGAGAAAATTAGGGGAGAGCTGGGCAGGAAGAAGAGACCCCGTGCAATGGATGTCAGCTGCCCCGGGGAAAGCAAGGCTAGATGACCGGAGCGCGAGTGCCAGCTGTCTGTGCGTGTGTGAAGGGCCCTAGTGAGGCGGGAGCGGCCGTCCAGGGGGCGCTCGAGGCCTGACTGGGCGCGGGTAGTAGAGGCAGAGGCCGGCGGGAGGAGGAACTTTCTGACCGCGGGAGCTGTCCAGCGGTGCCTTCCCTGGCACCCTCCCCCCACCCCAGCCCCACTAGCTTTTTGATGGGACAGACGTCGGAGCTCAGTAATGCTCAGAGAGCTCAGAAATGGTGGTCGTCGTTGCAGACCGACCGAGTGTTCCAACGGGGTCCAGAGGTCTTCTTGAATTTCCTTCCCCGATTCCATCATTTTTCAGCGCTGTAAGCCCGGAAGTCGCTAACTTGGAGAGCTTTGGGTAGCTGCGGTTGCTTTCCTCTGAGAGAGCACCTCAGAGGAAAACTTCTCTTTTGCCCTCTCCTCTTAGACGCTGGCCGTCATCCTTGTCTTTGGGCCCTTATCTCTTAAGTATAACATGAAAGCGAGTGGGGATTGGAAATCCTCTCTGCCAGGAAAGTGTGATTGATTGAACTTCTGGATAGATAATATGGAGGACTTATGGTGGCTAGACATCATGATGGCTATTACTGCAGCTGCTACTAATAATAAATTAATAAATAGCAGCAAAAAAAAAAAAAATAGACCTGAGTTCAATCCCCAGTTCAAAAAAAACCACAAACAAAAACCAAACCAAACGCACCTTTCTACCAGAGGGTTTTGATTGAATTTGAGAATGGTGTTAATTCTCATTATTTCAGTGACATCCAGTTTAAGTTGTTCCAGTATACAGTACTGAGCTGCAGAGTGATGCCAGTAATAGGGCACTACTAAATAATGTCCTAGCCACCGTTCCCCCTCCCTCCTTTCCTCTTCTCCCCTCCCTCCCTGTCTTCTCCCTCTCTCCCTACTTCACTCCTTACCTTCCTCCCTGTAGAACTTCAGACTAGTGCAGCAGTATGGAAGTCTGAAGACTTGGAGTTCATGACCTGTTTTCAGGGTCTGATTCTATCTAGCTGTGGATGGCTGATCAACTCCTGTTATTGTGATGAGATGTAGAGATTATCGCTAGCTTAAAACACCAATAGTTAGGGCCAGGGAGATGGCTCAGTGGAATAAGTGCTTCCCTGGCAAGCGCAAGGGCCTAAGTTCAATCCCCGGTTCTGCCAAAAAAAAAAAAAAAAATTAAAACACCAATAGTTAATGAATTTAGCACTGACCTTGCTCCCAGGAAGGTTCTTCAGGAAATGGAGGCTTATTTAAAAGTCTAGATTACTGATTTGATTTTTAAAATGTCTCTCAAAATGGTACTGACAACTCATGGCTATAATTGCAGGTACCAGAGAAGGCCATGCCCTTTGGAAGATCCATGTGTTCCCATTGGTGATGATAGGCCCTTCAGTAGCTGGTTACATTGTCCATGTTGCTAATCTTCTGCTTGTTTCTTTTGCTTTTCAAAATGGCATCCTGTGACACCTTGTCAGGCCTGCATGCTCCACCAATCTTGGAAGCAAGCACTCCTTTCTTTACTGCTCCTGCTTGCAAAAGCAAGAGCCATGTATAAGACAAGGGCTCTTTGTTTTGGTAGTGAGGAAGGGAGGAAAAAAATATAGTTACTGACATTGCTGCTGTCTGTAGCCTGAATATGTGGTGTGAATGTTTGTTTAAAACCCTTCAGAAGTGGTTATTTTGGTTTGGGTTGACAAGGACTGAGTGTGGGCCAACTTCTACACTCTGCTGGGGCTGAGTGCTGAGAGTACACATTGGCCAACTCACAATGAACAACAACAAAAGGCACCAGTGAGTGGGATGTCGTGGTTTATGTTTTAGGTCTTATTCAGCTTGTCAGTACTTTGATCAAATTTTGTTTTGAGACTCCTGGATGTCAAGCTTGTACACTGCATAGGGTGTCAGAAGTGTGATTTGTGGTTTTGCAGTTAGTTAGGTTTTTGTGTATTTTGCCATTGCCTAAGCTGGCAGATGTTTTGCTCAAAGGAAGTATTTCTGAGGAATTGATTTTATTTCCTCTCAAATTTTTCGAGCATAGAAAACCAGTCTGGAAAATATTCTTAGTACAAGGTTTGTAGTGGATCAAGTTGCAAGAATTTATAATTTGCTTTCAGAAGGGTGGAACCTGATGGCTTGAAAAAAAAAATTCTAAAATAGCTTTAAACTATGCTGGCATTTTCCCAGTCAGTTCTGTAATTCATAATGAAACAATAGTGGTTTATCATGTCACTTAAGTTAAGCAGAGAAGGTGTGAAAGTTTTTGAATGTGACGCCAATGAATGTCTGCTTTAGAGTGATGAGAATTGCTCTTTTGCTCTCAGGACTGGAATGCTGGGCTTGAAATTTGCCACTAACACAGTAGCCAAGTAGTTAAAACATCATGTGTAACTTGGGCACTGAATTATAATATTTATATTTTCATTGATGGCTCCAAAATAAGTCATTTTAATTTTTTTTCATATCCCCATTTTCACTTGTATCCTTCACAAGTGTCACAAATTACATAATTTCACATAATTGTGATATTGGAAAGGGACATTTTTTTAAACTCTGCCTTTTCTTTATCATACTGGAAAATGTTTTGTATATTCTTAAAATTATTATTTTAAGTTTTAAAAAATCTTTTATTTATTTGGCACAGGATCTTGATACACAGCTTGAACTCATAGTGATCCTCTTGTTTCAGCCTCCCCAGAGCTGGGATTACAGGCAGGTGCCACCACACCCGGTTTCAGTGGCTAGCACAGCATGCCTGGTGTTCTGGGGCCACCATGGCATGTTGTACTGGGGCTAGAACCTGGGTCCTTGGGCTTGCCAGGTAGGCGCTTGGAAGTACTGAACTATCTCCCCAGCCCTCAAAATGATTGTTATTTAAAAAAAATTTTTTTAAAAATTTATTTTATTTATTTATTTTACATTTATTGTGTGTGTGTGTGTGTGTGTGTGTGTGTGTGGCCAGCTCAGCCCACCAGTGGGCGGGGCTGGCTGGCATGTGGTACTGGAGGATTGAACCGCAGTCCCTGTGCTTTGCCAAGCTTGTTCCAAGTAGGTGCTTTAGACCACTGAGCCATCTCTCCAGCCCCCTCAAAATGATTATTTTAATGGCATGAGAATTCTTTAAAATTGCACTTCTTTTAAACATTTTCCCCTTAGGCTTCATAATCAGTGTGTGCTCAAATAAATTTTAAGGAGTAATCTTTTTTTAAATTTTTTTTTTATTTTAGGAGTAGATAATCTTTACAAAATAAAATTCTATGATTCCTAATTCTGCCACCCTAAAATCATCTGTGGTAGTGGGTACTGGGTATTTGTTGCGCTCTTACTGCAGCTGATATTTTTTACTTACCATGTTTTGAGTGTTGGGTCAAGTCATTAAAGCTCCTCATGTGTTATTTGAAATAATGGAGTAATCTGCCATTTTCTACAGAGTCATTTTCTTATTGTTGGTCATTTTCAGTGTTTCCTTTTCCACATTATTAGAAATAGGGCTGCTAAATGCCTTCTGGCCATCATCCCCTATTGCATTTTTATAAACTGAAATCCTAGAAGTAGAACTATTAGGCCAATAGCAACCTCTTGATACTAATGCCAAAGTGCTTTTAGAATTGTTATATCAACTAGTGTTGAGTTTTAGTATTAAAAAATAAAACAAACCTGTAAGTTTTCTAGGGGAAGAAAACAAACAAGCAAACAATAAATAAAAGGGACAGGAGAGATAGCTCAGTAGAATAAGCGCTTGTCTGGCAAGTGCAAGGTCCTGAGTTCAATCTCCAGTACCGGAAAAAGACAAAAAACAAAAACCAATAAATAGATAAATAAACAAAGGAAGGAAAGTGAAGGCAGAATTATTGGTTTAAATATTTTAAATGTTCATTGGATCCTTTTGGAAAAATTATAACTTTAAGTTTTCATCTTTTTGCTGGAATTTTAATGTTTTCCTTACTGCTAATTAGTTTGCACTCACTATGTGTCATAGTTACTTTTCTCATTTCTGGAACAAAACACCCACAAGTTGAAAGAGGGAAGGTTTATTTTGGCTCACAGTTTGTAGGTTTCAGTCCATCGTTGGCTGGGTCCAAGGCAGGGTGGTACAGTAAAGGAGCACTACAGAGGAGGAATAGTCTGCAGCAGAGCAGGCAGGAGGCAGGGAAGCAAAGCACACTCCCTTTCTCTTTTATCTGATCCAGGCTATAAGCCTTGGGTGGTGCCACCCACACCTAGGGTGGGGCTTCCCATTATCCACACACAGAACTATGCTACACTAGTTTAGTTGTCATACATCCTAGATCCAGCCACGTTACAAAAGCCCAATCTATGAGTATGTAAAGCTTTGAGGGAACATGTAGATACAAGTT
>NW_004524915.1:411243-429761 GCF_000260255.1 Octodon degus
TTTATAAACATAAATGAATATAACAATAAAAATTGTCCAAAATAAAAATGAAGAAATAATTTACAGATCAGTCATAATAGTTCCCTGTTTCAAAACCAAGAAACTTATTTTCATATAATTAGAATTCTCAAAGAAAAGTTCTAACACTGTGTGTTGAAGACGTTTGTTCCATCACTATTCATTGTACAAATGGAGTACTTTTTGCCAGACCTGTCTTGAATATTGGGGGTATAGCTCTGAACAAGGCTGAAGTGATCCCTGCCTTCATGGAAATTACAGTCAAATATGAAAGGCACCTGAAATAGCTATACATGTTATTATAATGGTGAAGAATGTTATAAGGAGGTAAAGAATGCAGTGAGAATACATAAGGCAACAAAGCTCCTCTATGACAAAGGTGGCAAACTCTACTGTTCTGTTTTTAAAAATAATGCTTTAAGACCGGGCATGGTGGCATACGCCTATAGCCCCAGCGCTTGGGAGGCTGAAAACAGGAGGCTCACTATGAATCCTATCTGTGTAGTGAGACCCTGTAGATGCTGTACTAAAATACATAAAAAAAGAAAAAAAGAGATAATGCTTTATTGGGGTATAGTCATGTTCATTTTTTTCACATATTGTGTATGGCTGATTTCCTGCTAAGTGGCTGAATTAAATGATTTTGATAGGTATTATATAGACTGTAAACCTCAAATATTTATTATGTGGCTCTTTGAACAAGACGTTTGCTGACTCCTGGTCTAGCAGATCAGGCAAGGCTTTTCTTACTTACTGATTTTAAAGCAGGACTTAAGGATGAGTAAGTTTTGAGTGTGCCAGGTAGTATAGGGAGGGAGCCTGCTGGGCAGAGGAAATAGCTGGGTAAAGGCCTGGGAGTGGAAAGAGGACATACTGTTTAGAGCACTCAGGTGCAGCTGGGTGTGGTGAGCTCACTGAGGAGAAGGCCTTCACGTCCACATAGGGCCTTGGAGGCTGTATTTGTCCTTCGAGGAGTGGGACCCAATGGAAGGTCTTTAAATGGAGCAGAGATGTGACCAGATGAGGCGATGTACATTTGAGAACAAGCACTAAATGTAGAATGGTGTGGTGTGTGGGCATCAAGAGACCTGTAGGAGGCTCCTGCAGTGCCCCAGTGGGTTGTTTTGGTGATTTGAGTGAGAGTGGCAGCAATGGGAATAGAGAGAATGGCATATATTCTGGAAATGTCTAAAAGATAAAATGTATAGAGTGGATGGGTAGGGGTGGCTACAAAATGAGGTGAATGGCAGTGCCACTTACTGACATAGGCATCACTAGCACTGAAAGCTTTGGGGAAAAGGTAATTTTTGATATATAGAGTTTCAGTTACCTTTAAAGACATCCACGTGGAAATGTCAGGTATGTGGCTAGTAGTCTCAGAATTGGGAGGACTAAGTATGATGGCACTGATGTCAACATTTGGTGGTGCCAGTGAAAGAAGAACTGACAGAAGACAAAGAAGAAAGTAGTCAGAGTGGACTCAGATTTGTACCTGGGTTAGAAGCTCTTTTGAGAAGTTTGACTGTGAAGGAGAGCATTATAAAAGGTGGAGAAAGATTTCAGGTAGAGGAACTGCACAAGACAGAGCAACATAGGCTGATGGGGAGGAAGATGTACAATGTAGTGGGTTTGTCTTTTCCGTACCTCAGATTTACTTGGCAGGCCTTTTCTGAAAACCAAATGCCCTCCTCCCTCTGATCCTGGGATGGAATCTATGTGTCCTACCTTCCAAAGACTTTTTATTCCAGTGTGCAGCCCAAATTTATGTATTTATTTTAAAAATTTATGTATTTGATACAGGGTCTCGCTATGCAGTTCAGACTTATAGTGATCTTCCTGTCTCAGCCTCCCTTAGTGCTGGGATTACAGGCATGCACCACCATACCCGGTCTCAGGACCTGCACATTGTGCCTGGGTTCCAGGATTAGCATGGTATGTAGTACTAGAGATTGAACCCTGGTCCTTGCACTTGCCAGGGAGGTGCTTAGACTGCCAAGCTACTCCCTAGCTGCCAACTTTATTATCAGTGGCATGGAGCAATGGCTCTCAAACTGTGGTACCAGACCAGTAGCCTCAGCAACACCTGGAAACTTGTTTAGATGCAGTTCTTGGGCCCACCATGTGGTTTTTTAGTGGCTGTTGATGTTTGAAAGCCACTGCTATAGAGGACCATCTGTTCACTTGGAAATTGTCATCCTTACAAAGCTGCCTGGCACACCCCTATTAGGCCTTCCTTTCTCCAGGCCTTATGCATTTAAAAAACTGTATTTTTTTTTTTTTTTTTTTCAGAACCGGGGATTGAACTCAGATCCTTGTGTTTGCCAGTCAAGTGCTTATCCTACTGAGCCATCTCCCTGGCCCCTAAAAAACTGTATTTTAAGCTATGTATAAAAGCATTTTATTTTTATTTGACCAATAATAATTGTACAGATTTATAGGGTACAGTGTGTCACTTTGACCTGTAAGCATTGTATAATTTTCAAATCAGGGTGATTTGGATGCCTGTTCTGTCAAACCTTCATCATTTCTTTGTGGTGAAACATTTGTAATCTTCCCTACTGATTCCTATTGCACAGTGGGGCTCCTGCCCTTACTTTTAAACTAAATTCAGAACTCAGAAAGGATTCATACCTGCACACTCTATTTCTGTTAAAATTAAATTTGGATATTTGAGGAAACATTGTTTAGCATCACATGATCAAGGTTCTAATTCCAAACTTGCTTTGAAAGGATGTTCTGGAGAGCTGGTAGGTAGCTAAGATGGAATCTAATTTTATCCTGAAACACCATTAAAACAACAGTAAGGAGATTTAAAAAGTCATATTTTTCCAAGATAAAGAATCCAGACAAGAAAACAAGAGGAACCAAATGCTGGTTGCTAGGAGCCATATGAGAGAAAGTCAAAATGCTGAGTGGCCTGAGGGGAAGTGGAGGGACAATCCTTCTCTATTTGTGTTGCAGAATCTTCAAAGACTCACGACTTGGTTATAGCTGATATCTCTGAAACTTAAGGTGAAAAGGAAGTGGGGCTGAACTAAATTAGATTGGGTGAAAAACCAAGAAGTGTTCCATCTCTGGCTACCCTCCCCAGCCCTCACAGATGCCTTCCCTTCCCAGGTGAGGGCTCTAGATGACCAGCGGTGGCGAGCCAAGTGGGCCAGCAGCCATGCTTCAGTTAACAGCTGTTTTTCTCTAAACTAAAACCTCAGTACTCAGGTTTAATTTTGGTGTTGGCACGTGATAAGTGGATTTCTCGTTGTAGTTTGAGCCCTCAGTCTCTAAAAGGTTTGACATCACTGATCTAGGTGTTTCTTTCCCAGAGGGCTAAATAGAAGATCTTGAGTGAGGGACCTGGTGGAGGGTGTGGAGACCACTGTGAGCAGCTTTCATGCAGCATGCTGAGGATAGGAAGCAGAAGTGAGGGTAGAGGTCCTGAAAGAACAAGCATCCTAACGTGTAGGTGAGCCTGTGGTCCCAGGGGAACTAAAGACATCAGCTTGCAGCAGTTTCCATTGCTGTGTGTGTTGTTGAGAGTGGGTGATTTTGAGGTGGGGAGAGAAGAAGGTCCTGGAGATAAGGAGGTCCAAAAATTGAATTCGGAAAGGAGTTTGTAAGATTAGGGTTAAAAGCATTCCTGTAATCCCAGCACTCAGGAGGCTGAGGCAGGAGGATTGTTGTAAGTTCGAGACCAGCCTGGACTACAAACTGATCTCAAGGCCAGCTTGAATTACATGGTGAGACCCTGTCTCAAGCAGATGAACAAAATAAAACAACCCCCCCCCCCAAATATTAGGTCTAAAGGAGGTACCACTTCCTTCAGGGCAGGAAAGATCAGGACCTAAGGGCTTATCTTTTGAGGAGTTAGACTCTGGCTTTAGTCCCTATAGCATCTGGAGGAGGGTAGACATTTAGCTGACAATTTAACTACAGCTTAAAGGATGTTGGGCTATGTATAGTTGTTGCTTTGCCATCCCCACAGGTTGGCGAATGGCTGCAGTGAGGAAGAACCTGTGCCTTAGCACATATGGGGGTGAGGGTATGAAGGCCAGCCTGTGGGTCATAAAGAAGTGGACCGAGGTGCGGTGAGGGCAGTTCAAACCTCTTTCTAATAACTAGCCAATATGTTGACTTGTGTGTTCTTAACCAAATGTTTGCTGTTCCTCTTTATGGGACAATTAAACATGCAGGTATTTAATGTTTCTGTTCTGTTTTTATTTCTTTCTTTCTTTATTTATTTGTGTGTGAGGGGCCAGCTCAGCCCACCAGGGGGTGGGGCTGGCTGGCATGTGGTGCTGGGGGATTGAACTGCGGTCCCTGTGCTTTGCCAAGCTTGTTCTAAGTAGGTGCCTTAGACCACTGAGCCATCTCACCAGCCCTTCTGTTCTGTTTTAACAGGTAATTTTTAGATGCAGAGGCCTCATCACTAATCATTGTCATACTGTGAGGTTTCCTTTTGAGGCCCGCTTGGCTGTGGTGCTAACAGATGTGCCAGACTTTCGGGGTTAGACCCATGCTCTTTACCTAGGGCTGTGTGTATGGCTAGAGCTGGGAAATCTGGAGTAGTTAGTAAGTCCTCACTAGGGTTTTGACAAAGCACACCCTACAGGTTGCTCTCTCCCTTCTCCTTTCACTGAAGGAAAAATGGTATTTGGAAGGCTTTTTCTTTGGAAAAAATTAAAAGCTGCTTATTTTTTTTTTGTCCTAAAATCACATCTTTTTATTTTATTTTAGAAGTGCATCCCTGGCTTTGGGTTGGTGAATGTTCTGCCAGTAGGTTTTCACTTTGGTTTTGACCTTTTTCATTCCAGCTGTACTACCAGGTTTTAAACTTTGCCATGATTGTGTCTTCTGCCCTCATGATATGGAAAGGCTTGATCGTCCTCACAGGCAGTGAGAGCCCCATCGTGGTGGTGTTGAGGTAAGTCCACAGGCCAGTCCCTGGGGCAGACAGGTGGAGTGGCCCTTGAGTGAGAATCTATTTGACAACAGTTACTCTAGATTTTAATTGAATAAACTCTTAGAACCTTCTTGATTAGTATCTGTTTTGAGGTTGTCCCATTTTTCTGTGATATTTTGGTGGAAAATCTTATCTGTTTCAGTAGACACTTTAGAGATTTAATTGTGTCCATACTAGTGTGCATTTAATCCACTTATAAATTGCAATTTAACTATAATGCATTATTGGGCAAATTGATCTTTAAATAACCAAGTTAAAAATGTCACTTAGTTTTCTTTGAACCTAACAGGCAGAGTGTGCCTAGTAGCTAGCAAGTGCCTGGCACTTTTTCAATCTTCTTACATAGTGATACTGTTGTAAATAGTTCCTATCTTCTACAGGCTCTTATGCTTTTAAAAGAGTTGCCTGTTTATTTGCCAACTTAAAGACCAGAAATCAACTTCATGTAGCTATAAAGTCACCCAAGGGAAAAAAAAACATAAGGCAATTTGAAATCAAATGACTAGGTCTGGGAGCTGGTAGGTGCTTCAGGATGCGCTGTCCAGCATGTCTCAAATGATTGGATCTTACTGCTGGTAAGGAGATAGGTCCTTTGATGTACCCCTCCTAAAGCTGCAGTCAAGTAATGCACCTTCCCCAGGCTACCTTGTGTGACTGGCCAAAGGGCACACTTTCAGAGGCACATTTTTCCTTTTTCTTTTTTTTTTTTTTTTTTTTGGCAGAACTCAGGCCCTTGCGTTTGCCATGGAAGTGCTTATTCCATTGAGCCATCTCCCTGGCTCTGACACATTTTTCATAAATGCGCATGCCTGAGGATAACATGGCTCTCAGCAGAGATGAGGAAACCCTGCCTCACTGGTGTTTACACTGTGCTCCAGGAGTCTTCTGAGCTCTGATGGGTAGATAGGAAAGAGGAAGGGACCAGGCTTCTGCACCCTTGACACCTTGGTCTTGCTTCAGTTGCAGTAGTTCCACTTTAATGCATTTCTTTTATTTGAAAGAAGGATTTTAAGGCTTTTTAAAAGGGGTATAGGGATATAGTTCAGTGGTAGAGCACTTGTCTAGCATGTGCAGGGCTCTAGGTTTGATCTCTAACCCAAGAAAAGGAAAAATAATTTAATACTTCAAATTTAGATGTTCCATATCATGTAACTGTTAGGCACCTAAGGCCCTGGGAGGCTATGTTACCAGTGTCTCACAATTACTTTTGGCAAAGCAATGCCCAATCTGGAAACACCTAGTTCTCCTCAAATCACGTGGGCATATTTGTACCAAGAAATAACTGTGAAGTTGCCGTCTATAGGAACTTCTTAAAAAGCATCCTTTATAGTTTGAACCAATTTTTGTTTTATAAAATAAAACATTGACCTCCCTGAGGACTGTTTGGCCCTTTTTGAACCAAGTTTTGTTTTACAAAATAAAACATTGACCTCCCTGAGGACTGTTTGGCCCTGGGGAAATCCCAGGCCCAGGAAAAAAGCCAGTGTAAATTCATATTAGGGAAACACTTAAAAGAGCTGCTGTCTCAGTTATTTTTCTCTCATTGCTGGGACAAAATACCTGACACCCAAAATAAAGGAAGGAAAGGTTTATTTAGCTCACAGTCACTGGAGGTTTCAGTCAGTATTCAGCTGGCTCCAAGGCAGAGCAGCACATGGCACAGAGAGCAGCCGTTTATGGCGGTGGTGAAGAACCGAGAGCAGAGGGAGGACTAGCGGCAACAATGGCTACAGAGAGCAAGTCTGTCTCCTTATGTTGCATTCAGGCTGCCTGCCCAGGCTGGGTGTAGTACTCTCACCCATCGGCCCAGCAGCACACACACCCATAATTCCAGTGGATCATGAGTTAATCACAAACTCTAGGAGTCCACTCCATTACTGCATGAGGCTTCAGGGGACGCCTAGACACGAACCATAATAGCTGCTTTCCTGTTGGGCAAATCGTATCCCTCAGTGCCACACTTGAGTGCACCCTTCTTGCCTCTGAGACTTGTACAGGGAGGTCTTTCCTCTCTGAAATCCTGTCATCATGGACCAAAACAGTTTTCTAGAAACATCTTCCCACTGTGTCTTCAGAAATTTTGTTGAAGAAATAAAGATGAAGCCACAAGTGAAGAAATTATTTTAAGCATTTTAATGATTGTTCTTTAAAAGAAAACACAACTCTGAAGCATTTATGTTCCACTTTGGAAAACAAAATGAATTTTGTGTTGAGAAATAATAAAGCCCTAATTTATTTTACCCAATTGTTTTCTCTTTCTTTTTCTTTTGGTCATTTCTATTGTAAGTTCCCTGTCTGTTTTTTATTCAGATTTCTTGGTTTTGAGCACCAAATATTTACAGTACTTAGTGCCCTAGTTTCACGTTAACATCCACATCCCACCAGGTGCCTGGGGACCAGCCTGACCCACTGCATGTGTCCTTCCTGCATTCTGCATCTGCTGGGGGGAAGTACAGAGGGACCAGGCCTGGGCGATTAGAAAAGAGGGCCAGTTTGGGGAGCTACTCTTTCCTATAAAGCTCCACATGGTTTTAATAGCTGGCTCTCTCTCCCTCTTTCTTCCTGATGAACAGACGTTACTTGTTCATCCTTGTTCTGCAGCCCCTGTCAAGGCATAATTTTGGCCTTGTTCTTTTCTCAAGTGTTAGAGCATTTGTGTCTATATAATGAATTCTGGTTTTTAAACTTCAGCTCCAAACAAATTTTGGTTCACTTTGAGTCCACCAAAAATTTTGGCATGGATTTGAATTGAGACGGTGGGGATTGTTTATTGACCTGCACATCAAAACTGGTCAGTATTCATTAGCCTAGGCTTTTGTAGAATGTGGTCAAAATGATAATGTTCTAGGAGGAAAACTGGGGTTCACATTTTGTCCCCAGTTGTAGTATGGCTTTAGGGTGACTCTTGCTCCTGGTTTATTTGCTTCCTGCTTCTCATTTCATCAACAAATATTTCAGTATCCTGGGTGTTGGAAATATGCTATGAAACCAGAGTTGCCCTAGCTATAAGGTCTGTAGTTCTGAGTGAAAATAATGATGTACTTATTTGTAGAGGTACAGCTTGTTCTAAGGCTAAAAACTGGCAGCTTTTACTTCAAAGAGTTCATGTTATTCTCAGTCCTTGTGCTACCTATTACAAACTGCACAGGGCTTATTAGTGCCCCTTTCATGCTTAAATCTAAGTAGAAATCGATTCCTTTCTCACATTTCATTACCACTTGAACTGAAGGAACCACAGTGTCTTGGTTTGTAGCTCCGGAGACTTAGCTGACTATTGATGAGTTTCAACTCTGACTGGTGAGTTGATTATCGTCACCTTTTGGATGCTGTTGTTAACTCTGTGTTTCTTTCAGTGGCAGTATGGAGCCAGCCTTTCACAGAGGAGACCTTCTGTTCCTCACAAACTTCCGGGAAGACCCCATTAGAGCTGGTGAAATTGTTGTTTTTAAAGTTGAAGGACGAGACATTCCAATAGTTCACAGAGTAATCAAAGTTCATGAAAAGTAAAAAGGCTTTTTGTTTTTATAATTTTGGGAGATGGTTTTAATGGTTAATTAGATAGTAGTAAAAGCACAGGATTATGTTCCTGATTCTGCCATTTACTAACTGGGTATCTTTGGAATAGCTACCTGACTATAAGTTGGATACCCACAATAAATCATATGGTGATTATGAACAAATACAGTAAAATCAAGTGAACAACTGTTGCTGTGTAAATTGAAGGGTGGGGCGTATTGTATTAGTTGCTAAAGGAGTTGCAAAGAATGCCAAATCACATTGATAAAGGATTACTTTGGTAGGGAATTGTTTTTTAAGTTGGTGAGCTTAATTTGCAGTTATTTTACAGCTAGATAAGCATTTATTATTGCCATTATTTTTTACATGGTGTATTTACTATACATTTTATTGTCTTTTTTTTCTATGTTGTGTTGAATAGAGCAGTTTCTCTGACTAGTTTAAAAATTATGCATTTTTGTTGGTTTTATTGTGAGTGCCTTAAGTTTGTTAATTTTTATTAGTACATGATATGAGAATTATATATATATATATATATTTTTTTTAGAATTATTTTTTGAAGTGTTGAAAAGCTGTTTTTCTGTATCACTTCGGCCAAAGTGGTATTTTCAGCATAATATTAGCCCTGCAGGATAAAAATTCCTTCCTCTAACTCATCTTACGGTTGGTCATGGCACATCCTGCATTGATTCTGCCCCTCGCAGACAGCCTTGCTTTTCCCCTAAATGCCAGATGACTTACCAAGATCTTCATAAGTTCTGGTTTCTTTTTTTAGAAGCAAAATAATTAACTCTGCTTCAAACATAGAGTTTTCATGAGAAGGTGAAAATGTTAACAGTATTTCATATACTTGGGTTATTCATTTACCTTTATATAGCTTAGTGTATCATTTTTATTTACATGATTTACAGAATTACATTTAGGTACAGATCTGTGTTTTTAAATAATGGAGAACGTATCATCATGTATGTATGTTAGGTACCTCTGCATTTATGGCATTAGATTTTCATTCCATTCACTGCTCCCAGATGTTCTCCAAATATATTGATACTTAAAATATTTGCTTCATTGTATACTAAATTTTGACAGTCAAGTTTCAGTTTGCACCAATATACTGGTACTGTCCTAATGGTTACCTGATATCTATTAGTAATTTACTGAGAAAGAAGCATGGTCAGACATGATATGACTCTCATCTGATTTTAAAATAATTTTTAAAGATGAAGTTGAGTGAATGATGATTATTTTCTATGTTTTGCATGAACTGTGAGAGATTGCCAAGATTTTTATATTCTTGATTTTCTGTATAACCCTGGCTGTAAATCAGTATACCCTTTTGACATAGTGTCAAATCTTCATGGGCTTTAAGTATTTTCCCTCATTATAATGGTATTTTTTTGGTCATATTGAAAGACCACACTCTTTGTAACTGCATAATGCTACGGTTTTGTGTTTTTAGTGTCAAGGCTATCCAAGAACCAGCTTAGAATGCTTAATATTAATCTCACATGTCTCTTTAACATGCCAGCTTTATGTCATTTGAGACTCATTTCCTTGCAGAAAAGATTTTTCACCACTGTGCTCAGTGGTGGAAGGAGTAATCTGTTCACACATTCTACATTAGGCGAGGAAAAGTTTTGAGGGCAGTTAGGAGCACAGCTACATATCTTGTGCTCAAGTCTGTCATCTGGGACCAAGTCTGTGTGTAGAGTGAAGAAGAATATAATTCATGCTAACAGGTGGCCCTTAGGGTCTGGAAAGGAACGAAAACAGTTCAAGTCCAGCACAGATGGTTAGGTCAGCCTCATGTCCTGACTTTGGCTTGCAGTGAATGACTGAAGTAAGCCTGGAGAAGCTCATTGTCAGCAATACTTGGGTAGGTTATGAGTCTGGACAAGATTCTGCCTGGGGATTGTTCACCTAGTCTTATCCACTAATGAATGACACTAATCCTCGTGTTTTCAGATTAAAAATAAATAAGGTACTAACTAGCTTTTTCTTCATGGAGTGAAGACAAGGAGCAAAAAGCATATCTGTATTGTATATGAATAAGTGCCTTCCTGGTATCCTAGTGCTTTGCCATGCTTTCTGTTTGTCAGGATTATTTGAGTGTGTTAGAATTTAAGTCTACAAAATTCTCTTTAGAGGCCAGGGAGATAGCTCAGTAGAATAAGCACCTGCCTTGCAAGTGCAGGGTCCTAAGTTCAATCCCCAGTACTGAGAAAAAAAAAAAAAGTCATTAGATTTGTGCTTCAGCTGAATGATTATTTTAAGCAGTCATTTTAGACCAAAAGAAGGTCAAGTATTCTTTGATTGCTTTCTAAATGTTCATGTCTAACCAGAATGTCTTAGGTAAACTATAATTTTTTAATGATATTGTGTTGCAAAAAAATTTTGAGAGGATATTATTTTGCTTTCCAGAGATAATGGAGACATCAAATTTCTGACTAAAGGAGATAATAATGAAGTCGATGACAGAGGCTTGTACAAAGAAGGCCAGAACTGGCTGGAAAAGAAAGATGTGGTGGGAAGAGCACGAGGGTGAGAATGAACTTTTGTGTGTAGACGGTGCAGAGCGAGAGAAATGTATTGAAAAACAGAGAAACTAAATTTATAGGAAAACAGAATCATAATAATATATTTCAGGAGCACTTTAAGTAGTTCTGGTTTATACTGTGAAGACTAAAGAAAACCTAGAATTTTCTAAGGACCTAAAATCTACCACTAAAACCTAGTATGTGAACTATGTCATAGGTTTAATTCTATTTCAGAATAAGCCGTCAGTTACAGATGTGTTATTTGTGGGTTATAAATAACAATGGCAAGAAATCCTTTCAGGTATGACCTTCTGGTGAATGTTCTGGGAATTCTGAGGGCCCAATAGATGTATGTATATGCACAAGTAATGTACAGTGTTACCCAGAAGATTTAGGTTGTTTTCACCAGAAGTGTGAAATATTTACTTGTCAGTTCTCTACCTTTATCTTTTAAAATGGCTACACACTATTCTAATAATAAGCATCACTTTGGTAATCAAACATCTGTTGGTAGACTTTTTGTCATAGTAAATATTCAGATTATCTTTTTCTTTTCACAACTCAAAACAGTTTTGTGGTAAATCTTTTAATATTTAATTTGCATGATTGTTTCAGCAGAGAGTTCTGATTCTGAGCCTATATTCTTAGGGAAAAAGCAGCTGGGCCTGATGGTGCATGCCTCTAAATCTCAGCACTTGGGAGACTGAGGCAGGAAGATTGCTGTGAGTTTAAGGCCAGCCTGGGCTACATAGTGAGCTCAGGTCAAGCTGAACTACACAGCAAGACCCTGTCTCAGAACAAACCACAACAGCAAAACCAAAAACCAAAAAAGGACTTCTTTAGGTGACCCTTTTAATATTTAACCCTTGTTAAATGTCTTTGAAATGTATTCATATTATCTGAATTTGAATTTCACTAGCTGTTATAAGGCTGGAGAGACTGGCTACCATTGTGTAAGATTTAGCTTTAGTCATCAAATTATTGTGTAAGGATTCTTGGTACCTCTCTTTAACCATTTTTCTAAACTCTTAGGTTTCCTCTTGAATATCTGAAGGGAGGAGGCAAGGAGGGCTTCCCTCTTTTCAGTCTTGTTTTTCTAACAGTGGATATAATTCTGTGAACAAGAAAGGGTTAGAAGCTATTGCTTGTTGGCTGGAGGGCACTGTGGGTGTGTTACCCTACTTGCATTATCAGAGATGGGGAGACAGGTCATACTGATGTCAAACTGATGAGGTACTGATACTAATGTTGTCAACATATTCATCAGCTCTGATCTTTCTCTTTCTGGGATCTAATCATATTTGAGTACAGGTTATGGGATTCTTATGTATTTACTGCCTTGTAAATGTATTTGTCACACCTGAATAGCACCATGAAATTCAAACGATGATTCTTCAGATTGCAAACTATTGATCTGTGTGCTTTAAATCATTATCCTATAACAACTTATATGGGGACCTTTTGAAATTTTCTTCCTTAAAAAATAAGAAATATTTCCCTGGCAAGCGCAAGGCCTGAGTTCAATCTCGGTTCTGAAAAAAAAAAAAAAAAAGAAATAGATTTGTGAAAATTATCTATTCTGTTTGTATGAATGGCTCAACAAATGATTCCTATTGTGCCAAATGAAGAGGAGTAGCATTGCTACCTCAAATCATGTACTTGCTTAAAAAAATTATCCTAGTTGATAAGATTGTTTATTTTTACTAATAAAGCCCTTTGAGACAAAGGTAAATATTATGCTTACAATCACAGTCAGTTGTATCATAATATGGAAGATTCATTTCCTAAAGCTGACTTATAGTGTGTCAATTATTATCATAAACAATCATATATTTCTTGCTTTTTATTCCTATAACTTAGGTTTTTACCGTATGTTGGTATGGTCACCATAATAATGAATGACTATCCCAAATTCAAGGTAGGAATTTATATGTGTGTGTTTCTTATTTATTTTTAAGTTTTGAGGATTTTATTTGTACAACTGTAAAGAGGCAATCTTCTTAAAATATTGTCATTAATTTTTCTGCAGAGCACATATAATTAAAAGCAAATTGACATGACACTTGGTTGACATTTAAATTAATTATTTAAAATAGCACCTTTTTATCTTTCATGCTCATAGTGTATTCTAAAATGGCACTTATGTAGTTGTTGCTTATTATAATGGAAATTTTCAAACATGCAAAGAAGCAGTACAATAAAGCCAGGAATATTTATCTGCTAGCTTCAATAGAAATGGTGTGTTTATTTGGGGGGAAAAACACTTGAAAAACAATGGGAAACCAACCTAGAAGTAAGCTCTGTGCCAGATGTCTGTCAGGTGTTTGATCCGTAGTGCGCTGATGTATTTTTGGGCCTTCACCGCAACGTGGTATTGAGCAGCTAATTTGGAGAACAAGGCATGGGGGAGAGGTCATCTTTTGATTCTGTTCTCAGTGCAGAACTGAACAGACTCATCTGAATACAGTACATTTATAAGCGAAATGTGTTTGTGGACCTTATAGTAATTTTCCATTGTGTTTTCTTTGCAGTATGCGCTTTTGGCTATAATGGGTGCATATGTGTTACTAAAACGTGAATCCTAATGTGAGAAGCTGTTCCTGGGACCAGACTGAAGTGAATTCTGTTGAAAAGAGAAAAAGTAATATATTTGAAATGTTCCACTTTCTGTATAAAAGGAAACTCTGTGGAGATGTTTTTGTCTTGTCCAAATAAATGATTCATCAATAAAGATTGTTTTCTTTGTGAGCTCTGATTGGAATCCGCCCAGTCTGTGCTGCCTTGCTAGTCACTCTGACCGAGCTAGAGGGTCTGCACGACTTCAGAAACAGGTGAAACAGGCCCCGGTGCAGGGCTTGGCTTGCTCCTGGGGACAAGGCACAGCCAGTGTGCTAGTGTTCTAATACCTGCACTTCAAAATAAAACTCTCTTAACAAAATGACATTTCTTAGGACAGACAGGCTTTTGAGGACATAGATTTTTAAAAATTTATTAAAAGTGTAACCTGTTAAATTAATAAAGCCAAACTTTAGACATTAAAAAAAAATAAAATAAATTAATAAAGCCTAAAACCTTTAGAAGGAAGGAATGCAATCTGCTTAGTTTTCATGGAGTGATATATCTTGAGGTGGTTTTTTCTGTTATTTGGAAAGTGTTTAATAATAAAACAGTGGACACAGCCTTAAGACAACTGCAGATGAATATGGACTAGTGAAGGGGACACATTCCTTCCCTCAGTCTTCCTTTTTTATTTCCCAGAGATCTCCGCTTGCTCTAGATAGTCCTACATCTTAAATCCTTTCTCACTGAAATATTCATCAAGCACTTCTATCCCCACCAGTCTTAGGTACTGAAAGTAAAAAGTCCCAGTCCTGGTGTGGGATATAGCGCAGTGGAAGAGATAATAAACCTCTGACTTCAGGTTGTGATGATTGCTGTGAAAAAGCAGGGTAAGCAGATAGAGGGTGACAGAAGACTGTCTCACATAGAGGTCAGAGCTGTCTGAAGAGGCAGACGACACCAAGCAGAGTTGAAAGAAAGGAAAGGAGGAAGGCATGACAGGCCCGTGAAACAGCATTGCGGCCAGCGGGAAGTACCGAGGGGAAGGTTGGTGGCAGGCTGCAGTGGTTTCTTCCTCGGTTTCCTCCAGGACCTGCAGTTCGCCCAGCTGTACTTAAACAGACTGACCAAGAGGTCTAAGGTGGGGCCTTCCTGGGCACTGCTGGGGTTGCCGGTGCCCAGACCACACTGTGGCAGAGGGATACCAGGAAGGCCAGGATATTTAAAATACACGTTTCAGTTTTACCAAAGTGTTTTGTTTTCAATTGAAGAATATAGCATTGACATTCAACCAGAACTCACAAACACACCTCATTTATTTAGATTTGTCCAATCTAAGAATTTAGAAACCTTAACAGTCCCTTCAGTTTCTGTGTGGCCTAAGCAAGGTGCTTAAGGTCCCTCATCTCTGAAAGGAGGTGGTGAACTGTACTTAGCCCTGCACTTTTGTAATAAGCAGGTAGTAGCACTGAATGCTTGTAGCCAAGTGCTGTGCATGTGCACAGCGTGCACTCCACACAGATCGCCTGTGGTGCTTTCTTCCTCTTCAGCCTAAGCCTGTGCCACTCACCCGCACAGTTCCTCCTCTGAGAGAGCTCCCAACTCGGGAAAGACCAGCAGGAGAGCTCTGTTGGGGGGCAGCTTGCCCTCACATCCTTTCTGTCTACTAAATAGGCTATTGCAACAATAATAGACCTCATTCTGTTGAAATCAGCAAAATGAAAATTTACAGAATACTTCCTAAAAACATGATTTTCTTCTGCCCTTTAATAAACTTTTTTAAGAAAAATAGTTTTTTATCTTCTTTTAACTAAAAATAGAATTTTAAAATGTTGGGTCAAAACGTCATTATAGTAAGTCCCCAATTCACAAACATTCAAGTTTCAATTTTTCACAAATATAAACACATGAACATTCATAGATATGAATAAAACACAGAAGTAGTTAGCATGTCTGCTGCCTTTATTAATTGTGTGTATGTACGTGTCTCTATGCACATGTGTGTGCCTTCACTGGACTTTTGAATGAATCCAACTGAACCAGTGTTGTCTAGGAACTGGGATAATAGGCCTGCATCACCACACCCAAATCTGAATTTCTTTTATCTTAGAAAGGCTGGTGAGGGATTTAACAATCTCATCACCTCCTTAGGTTTTGTGGTTGGTTAATAGAAACTTTAAAGAGGCTTTTAACATGGCTGAACTTTGAATAATTTGTGACATGCCTAACCAACACTGTGAGGAACTTTGGTGGTTTTTGTTTTGTTTTGCGGTACTGGGAATTGAACTCAGAACCTTGCACTTGCCAGGCAAGCGCTTATTCTACTGAGTTATCTCCCTGGCACCATTTACCATTTCCAGTTTTTTTTTTTTTTTTGTAGTGTCTTTAGTACAGGGTCTACAGGGTCTAACTACATAGATAAGATTCATAGTAATCCTGTTTTCAGCATCCCAAGTGCTGGGATTATAGGCACATGCGCCACCATGCCCAGGTCCAATCACTATCTCAGTGTGCCGCAGGGGCAGGGGCAAGGGCAGGGGCAGGGGCAGGGGCAGGGGCAGGGGCAGGGGCAGCACTGGATGCCAGGGATCGAACCCTGGTCTCTGCATCTGCCTAAGCAGGCACTTTAATCTGCTGAGTTATCTAGCCAGCATTGATCTATCTGGCCATCCCTGACCTATCTGGTCAGCCTCTGGAACTTCGGAAAGTGTTTAATAATAAAACAATGAACACAGCCTGGAAGAGAACTGCAGATAAATATGGACTGGCGAAGGGGACACATTCTTTCTTTCAGTCTCCCTTTCTTATTTCCCAGAAATCTCTGCTTGCTGTAGGTAGTCCTACATCTGAAACCCTTTCTCACTGAAATATTCGTCAAGCACTTCTATCCCCAGATAGAAGGCAGTGGAAGTACAAAGGTCCAGTCCTGGTGCGGGATATAGCATGGTGGAAGAGATAATCTGTTACCAACAAAGTGAAAAGACAACCCACAAATTTGGAAAAAGCTTAACTAATAAGCACTCAGACAAAGGTCTGCTCTCTAGAATTTATAAAGAACTAAAGAACATTAGGGCCCCTAAATTTAAAGACCCAGTCCAGAAATGGGCATCTGAGATGAACACATACTTCTCAGAGGATGAAATTAAAGAAGCAAATAAATATATGAAAAAATGCTCCACATCACTAGCCATCCACAAAATGCAAATTAAAACAACATTGAGATATCATCTCACCCCAGAAAGAATGGCTATCATAAAGAAATCACCCAACAACAAATGCTGGAGAAGCTGTAGGGAAAAGGGAACCCTTCTCTACTGCTGGTGGGAATGTAGACTGCTGCAACCATTATGGAAATCAGTGTGGAGACTCCTTAAAAAGCTAGGCCTAGAAATCCCATTCAAGCCAGCTCTCCCCCTACTGGGAATTTTCCAGGAGGAACTGAAAACGTCATATCATAGTGATATATGTGTGCCTATGTTTATAGCACCACAATTTGTGATAGCTAAATCTTGGAAACAACCAAGATGAGATCTATTTCTTTCCTTTATTGCTCATTCAAGGAATCTGTCATTTTTCTAATATCTATTTTTTTATCAATGTCTTCTTTAGAAGCAGTTATTAATTCTTTTATTGCAGTGTTTTTTTCAGAATGGGTTTCCTCCCTATGTTTCTGTAGTTGGTTCTTTACTTCAGATGCTATGAGTTCCAAGAATTCTTTTCTAATTTCAGAAAATTCCACTCTGAGTTCCTCTATGACTTTCTGCTGTTGCTTATTTACTATCAACACTATTAATTCATACATTTGAGCTAAGCTAGTGTCCTCTGCACTTGTTCTGGGTGGGCATTGGGTTTCCTCCATATGTTTCTGCATTTGATTCTTACTGCAGATGTTATTAATTCAGGGATTTCTTTTTTGATTTCCAATCTGAGTTCCTTTACACCTTTCTGCAGCTGTTTCTTTATTTCAGAAGCCATTGATTCATTGATTTCAGCTGTGTGACTCCCACTTTGTTCTATGTTAGTGTCCTCTGCACTTGTTATGGGTTGGCTTGGGTTCTGAGATTGCATTTTGCTCCTTCTTGTTGTTATTTTGTGTAGCACTGTCTTCTGACCTTTGTTGTAGATCTTTGGTGCAGCACCCACTGAAGTTCAGGTGCAGATCTACAAAGTTTGGATTTATCCAGCTGTGCCTGGCTTGGGTCTGGCTGCTGTGCTCAGCTCCTTCCTGCTGCCACCCTTGGGGGTGAACCTGTTGTGCCCCTCTGGCAAGATGTTCTGCTCCTGGACTAGCTGGGTGGTTCTGTCCCTTACACCCACTGTAGGAATTGCAGCTGCAGGGTTTTACTCCAGGCCTGTAATCCAGGTCTGAGCTAAGTCTGGAGGGGACAAGGTGGAGTAGCGGGGAGAGGCAGCTCTCCCACACACTCACAGGGCCTGGTCTAGGACTGGATCTGGGGGTTCCCGGAATGCGATAAAAATTCCTACTTGGTGGGTGGTGGGGAGGTGCTGCGAAGTAGTGGGGGGCATCCCAAGGGATTGAAGAGGGTCTCACCCACGCTGTTCCTGGGCTGGGACCAGTAGGTCCCGCCGACGAAGGGTAGCTAGAAGCTCTCCCACACACTCATGTGGCCTGGGCTAGCACTGGATCTCCCTGTTAAAACTTTGGACCAGCACACAAAGCTGGGCTGGTTAAGCACTGTTATGAGGAAGAGGAAGCCTGAGCTTCCTAAGTAAGCAAGGTGAGACTCTGAAGCAGGAGAAGAAGCCTGGGCATCTGCAGCTCTCCAGGTGACTGATGTGAGAAACACAAGAAACAGACATTGGCCAAAACTGGGAATCAGCATGGTTAGGATGCTGAGTTGTTTGTATTATCCTGCTGTTCTTCATGAAGCCATTTTCAAGTTGTTCTTTTTTTTTTTTTTTTTTCAGAA
>NW_004524915.1:429861-444195 GCF_000260255.1 Octodon degus
CAGAACGAGGGATTGAACTCAGGCCCTTGTGCTTGCCAGGCAAGCGCTTATTCTACTGAGCCATCTTCCTGGCCCCTTGAATGGAATAAGGATTTTTTTTTCTCCGAATGCCTTCAGGGTAGGTTTGGCTGGCTTGAGTTGTGGGGCTTGAACCACAGCCACCTGAGCCTGACTGCTTTGTTGAAGCAGCCACTTAAAGAACTGAGCTAAGGGGCAGGCCCCCAACCATTTTCATGTTGTATGAGGGGCAAAAACCCAGAAATGCACTGTGGTCTACACATCACCCTCTCACTATTTCCCACCTGGAACTGATTCTAACCTCTCTGTTGCAGTCATCTGGTTTCTCAGCACCACTTTTTTCAAAGTAACCTTTGTCACAGGGCCCTGAGCAATCAGTTTAGGCATATCCTGAAATTCTGGGCCAAGGTCCATGCATTGGCATCGTTTGAACTCAGCAGGCTCCCTCCATTTGTGATGAAGTGTAGGGTTGGATAAGAGAGGGATTTGGAGTCATGGCTAAGGCCCTGCCTCTATCTACTTCCTAACTACTTTTAACTAGCTTGGACTCAAGTTTCTTTCTTTCTAAAATTAATATCAGGGCAGCAGAGGAAGTGGTTTGATGGCTGTATTTGAATAAAGGTTTGCTCTTCCTCCAGATCCTCTTCAACATTCTCTCCTAACTTCTCTGCCTATAAAATCCCACCTATATTTTCTTTGAACTTTTAATGTCTGCTCACACTGTTGCAGACATATGCTAGGGCAGGGATATTTTCCCCAGAGCCTCTGCTTTACTAAGAAGATTTAGGATGAGGTAAGAAAGTCTAATCCCTCTATACACTGCTTCTTGCTTCTGCACAAGTTCTGTGCTAGGATAGGAATGCAAGGCTTCCCACATGCTCTGAGGCCAGGCATCTTATTCAATCACCACCTGCACTCTCACCATATGTCTCTTTCAAGGTTTCATGATATTTGCCTATAGGTGTCTGGCTTTTTCTGTACTGCAGAATTTTGCTTTGTTTTCTTGACATACTTTATGTTTTTAGAGCAGTTTTAGGTTCATAGAAAACCGAGTGGAAGTGACTTGCATTTGATCCCCAGCACCACAGCCGCACTGGTCCTGACCCCAGGCATGCTGAGCCTGCCACTGAGACCTGGTGTGGTGGTGCAGATCTGTGAACCCAGCACTGGGGAGTCTGAAAACAGGAGGTTCACTGAGTCTGAGCTGCATAGTAAGACCCTGTACCAAATACATTAAGAAGAAGAAAAAGAAAGAAGAGAAAGAATAGAAAACTGAGTGGGAAAGACAGAACTTGCCCACAAGCTTCCTGGACCTACACAGGCACATGGCTCTCATTGCCGACCTGCCCCACAAGCATGATGCATCTGTCAGTGCTGATGAACTTGCATGACACAACCTTGTCATCCAAAGTCTGTAGTTTACATTAAGGTTCATTCTTGGTGTTCTGTTCTGTGGGTTTTGACACGTATAATAACATACCCAGTACTATAGTATCACACAGAGTAGTTTCATCACTCAAAAAAATGTTCTCCACCTGGCCTGGCAAGCATAATGTCCTGAGTTTGATTACAAGTACAAATAAACAAACAAACAAATGGACAAGCAAACAAAAAAACCCAAAAAGGCTCCACCTATTCATCTCTCCAAATCTGCCACCCCTGGCAACCACTGATCATGCTATCTCTGAGATGTTACGTAGTTGAAATTGTATAGTGTACAGACTTTGTAGATTGGCTTCTTAATTTGGAAATATGCGTTCATGTTGTGTGAATGTTTTCACGGGTTAAAAGCTCATTTCTTTTTAGTGCTGAATAATGTTCCATTGTCTGGAGGCATCATAATTTATTCATCCACAGATTGATGGGCATTGCAATTGCTTAAAGTAACTTTTGACAATTGCAAACAAAGCAACTATAAAGATCTATACAGAGATTTGAGTATAAGCACAGGTTTTCACCTAATTTGGACAAACACAAAGGAGTGTGATTGGTAGAATATGTTTAGTTTTATAAGAAATTGCCATATTGTCTTCCAAAAAAGATTTCCTCTTGTTCCGCATCCTTAACATTTATTGTGATTATATTCTAATTCATGTGTGTGTGTTTTGGGTATCTCTTGTTTCAAATTTACAATTTCCTAATGATGTATAAAGTTGAACATCTCTTTAACTTTGTTCTTTTTTTTTTTTTTTTTGTATTTCAGGGAAGGGTCTACAGGGTGTTCAGGGTCTCACTACTAGATTGGACCCATAGTGATTTGCCTGTTTACAGCCTCCCAAGAGCTGGGATTACTGGTGTGCACCAACACACCCAGTCTCAATTGCTGTCTCAGTGTACCCTGCGGGCACGGCTGGCATGGCAGGCCTGGGGATTGAACCCCTGGCCCCTGTGCCTGCTTTCAGGTGCTTTAATCCACTGAGCTATTTGTCTGGCCTTATTCAACTTTGTTCTTCAACTGTCCTAGTTACTTTTCTCATGGTTGGGACAAAATACCTGGTACCCAAAGTTAAGGGAGGAAAGTTGTATTGCAGCTCACAGTCTGTAGAGGTTGGGGCTCATAGTTGGCTGGTTCCAAGGCAGGGTGGCATGGCAGAGGGGCATGGCACAGCAGGCAGGAGGCAGCAGAAGACGAGAAGCAGCAAATTACAACATCAGCCCTCTTTTTGCCCCTTATATTCTTTCAGGGCTACATGCCCTTTGTGCCTTAGGGTGGGGAGCATTCATGCTCAAGGTGGGCCTTTCCATTATCCAAACCCAACGAATGGACTAAGTTACTACTTGCACACCTCCGATCTCAGCAGCACACACTTTAGATCGAGGCACAAGGCATTCAGAGAACATCTAGACACAAGCCATGACATCAGTGTTGTGTTGGCTAGTCTGCGTCTTTTGCTTTTCCATATAAACTTTAAAATTGATTTATTCACATTTATATATTTTACTAAGAATTTATGTATTGAAAAAACATAAACTTTCTGGGCCAGCCAGATAGCTCAGAGGATTAAAACACCTATTTAGGCAGACACAGGGACCAGGTTTGACCCCTGGCGTGCTATGCTGGCTCTACCCTGGGGGTGCACTGAGACTGCAATTGAGACTGAGCGTGGGAGCACTCATCTGTAATCCCAGCGCTTGGGAGGTTGACAACAGGAGAATCACTACGAGTCTAATCTGTGTAGTGAGACCCTATACTAAAACATTAAAAAAAAAACAAAACCATAAACTTTCCACTGTCATATTACTTTAAAAGTTTTATTCTTTAACTTATCTGTGAATCAGGAATCCTTCTGTGTCTTAGAATCTCAAGTTAACTTTTGCTTCCCTCCCCTGATTTGTGTGATGATATAGAAACAGCTCAGTTTCTTCCTCCCCTGGTAATGATTTTTCTGTGTTGCTATGACATGCCTGATATCTTCTGCAGCATCCAGTTAGTCTGCTGTGGCTGGGTAGACATTCCCCCTTCCTCTTGGTTATCAATTTCAAGCTGTCTTGATTAGATCAGTGGATTTAAAGGCAGATAGATTGACTCTGACTTCTCACTAAGGAAGAAACAGATCATAACAGAGCCAGCCTGCCATTTAGAGCTCCTACCTGGTGGAAGTAGGAGAAGTCACTCAAGCTCAGTAGCAGATTAAAGCCCCAAAGGACACCTGGTGATTCACTCTTAAATTTAACAATCATCCTTAAGATGAGGTATTTCAGTTCCTGTCAGTGCAAAGCTATGCCTTGTGCTCCCACGTCATCCATTGTACACAGACCAGATGCCTTCTCAATCAACATGAGAAACAAAGATGAAAAACATCATTAAGAAATCATTTTTAACTTAAAATGTTATGTTTGTCTGATATTTAATAAAGATTAAGTGAATAAGCTATTAAGAAATATTTTTAAACTAAAGGAAGTTCCATAAAAAGAGCCTGTTTACTTATGTGCAGAAAGAGTTCACTAAGTCCTGAGTTTGTGAAGGACTCTCTGGGTGTCAGGAGGGCAGTGGGTGAGAAGATATTCAAGGTAATCTTCCATTATTAAGGAAGTAAGTGAGATGTGCTGGTTCCCATGGGAAATGTTCTTTTTGGTTCTAAAATTTATTTTCAGAAGCCTTTCTGCTACCTCACAGATAACCTCTTTTACCATATTCTGCTTATGAAGAGGGCATCTTTCATTTTTTTTTTTTTTTTGGCAGAACCGGGGTTTAGAACTCAGGCCCTTGAGCTTGCCAGGGAAGCACTTATCCCACTGAGCCACCTCACCGGCCCAAGGGCGTCTTTCAGATATTTCTAGGCTTTTTATCAGACAAGAGAATCCTTCTAATGTCCAAATATGTGGTAGAACTTCTAGGAAGCTGTGGATGCTTGGTTTTGAATATATCATTATGCCTTGTCTCTTTCCAAATACCTTTTGATTTGTCGTAAAAAGCTGGTAGGTTTAGTCAGCAGAACCAACACTGAACACCTCTCCAAGTATTTAGCTCAAGCGTGAACGAGTGTTATCCACAATAACGTACTGTTTTCTGGAAATGAAGTCAGAACCTATGTAGCATCACTGCTGACCAAGTAGAGAAGATTGCACAGGAGCATGGCAAGCAGGGGTCGGAGTGGCAGGAAGGATCCAGGACAGAGTTCTGAAATGGAAGTCCAGGAGAAAGAGGTCCATATACTCACAGGCAGCCATAGAGTCAAGTGAAGGAGAAAAAGTTCACTAAACTCTTACTGGTGACTAGAATGAAAGTTGGTCTAATGCTTTCCCACTGGCTTGAACCATTGGTAGTACGTGCATGACTGTCTCACTGAGCTGCTTGTGCTAGCCAATGGGACTGTCCCATGCTACCTGGTGGGTTGGCCATGCATGTGTCACCCATGGTTCAGAGCCACCTATTCAACAAGACATATGAGTTATGGTCCATCATGAATGTGTAAAAACAGTGTTAGGGAAGAATTCAAAGTTTGATTGGGTGAAGAGTGAATCATGCCAGAAGCTGATTAATGTTCACCTTTTTAATCCTGGGGATTGATTCCAAGGCCTTTGCACTGAGCTACATCCCCAGCTCCTTTTTGTCTTTTTTTCCCTTAAAGACAGAATTTTGTTAAGTCCCTAAGTTGCCTGGGTTGGACCTAAGCTTGTGACCCTCCTGACTTGGCCTCTGAGAGTGATGAGTCAAAAAGTCTTTGCTACCATTGCCTGCTGAATGTTCAGATTTTATTGAGTGTTATATGTGTGGTATTAGAGCCAGATAGCAGTAATCCACACTGCCAGCCATGGTTAGTATCTTCCATATCCTTAGCTCAGCCATTTTCTCTTTGTTTTAATAACAAAGAGATACTTGGTGATGCAATTATCTTAGTAACAAAATAGTCAAAGCTATCAGTGCACTTGGAGTGCTGACTTCAACCCAAAGCTCATGCTGTAGGATGAAGGCACTCAGGGTTTGAGGAATACTCCAAAGGGCTGGGACTTCTCACCTTGGGATTCTCAAAGAGATGTGCCATGGAAACAGCTGTCATCACTGGACCAGGGACCTTACATGAAGTCACTGGTTGCAGCTTTTCTTTTAGGTAGACTTGCACTGGTGAGTTTCTGCTGTTAAATTTGCCTACAGAGCATATGGCAAGGATTCTTGATCTTAATTGCAAAAAAAATAATGTCAGAAAAAAGAAAGCAAATTCCTAGGGTGTGCTCACAGAGGTTTTGATGAGATAGGAGGGCCAGAGCTGCTCATGCAGAATAAATCATGCAAAGAAAGCAGGGTCCTTCACACGTGCTTGTGTCTCTTCATCGTAAGCTGAGAACCAACAGAGTCCAAGTGATCTGATCTCTAAAGTCTTGCCCAACTCATGTTCTGTTTTTTCAAGAAATATTGATCAATGTTTTGGGGGGACACCAGTCCTTGACCTGTATATTGGAAATATAGCAGTGAACAAGAGAGAGAAACATTTTGTATCCATGGAACTTATATTCTAATAAGGAGAGAAACAAGGTGAAATTGAAAAGAAAAATTGAGTAAAATATGTAATATATCACAAGGTGTTAAGTGTGATGAAGAAAAATAAAGCAGGATGAGAGGGCAAGGAGTGCTATAGTATTAAACATCATAACTATGGGAAGCTTTTTTAAAAAGGTAGAATTTCCCCCAACAGAAAGAGAATCCCATTGGTTGACCATAGTTTTGTCCCACCTCCTGCCCACCTAAGCGAGTTCCCATTCTCTCTACCTTAGCCTCACATGGTTTTACACTATAAAAGTCCCTGGAAGAGACAGCTTCCCGGGGAACTACCCGCTCAGGCCCCCTCCTGTCCCTCTCTTGGACAGGAGCTTTCTTTCTCTCAATAAATACATTCTGCTCATAAATAAATAAATAAATAAATAAATAAATAAATAAATACAAATAAAAAGGTAGAATTTGAGCAAGTTGAAGCAGAGGAGGCACAAGATAGCCAGGTTTGTGAGAGAAGGATTTTGAGACAAAGAAACAGCAAATCCAAAGGGCATACTAAGTTGGAAGAGGGCTGGGGCAGCGTGGCTAGACTGAGTGGACTTGGGGTTGAGTAGAGGAGATATAATGCAGGCAGTCACAATCACAACCTCTGAGCTCATTGCAAGGTCTTGGCTGCTACTCTGAGACTGAAAGAGTTCAAAGGCTTTGACTGAGCAAGAAAGGGACTGATATAAACACTGAAGGAACAGAGGGGTGGTGGCTTCCCTCTGGTAATGGCAACAAGGGTATGGATAAATCTCAGAGTCAGGACTTGTTTTGAAAAGTCTTAGGCCTAAGAAATCTGAAGAGAATGCCACTTACCCTAAGGGTGAAGACTGAGGGAAGAAAGGGGGTATTCTATTTAGGATATACTGAGTTGGTGATGCTATTAAACCCTGAAGTTGAGACATTAAATAGTGCATTCACAAGTCTGGAGTTCAAGGATGGATTTGGAGTTGGAAACATACATATGTAGCAGATGTTAGCCTAATGATGCTTTATGAAGACATAAAACAATGAATTCAAAGAAATGATTATAGACATTTTTTGTGTGCCCAAAAACTCATTTGTAGCACAGGCCTGCTGACTGAATTTTATCAGTTTTTATTTGTCTGGAAATATCTTTATTTGCCTTGATTTTGAAAGATTTTTCTCTAGGTTTATAAAAAAGAAAAAGAAAACCTAGGCTAATAGTTTTTGAAAAATCCTTTTTAGATGCATTTCCATTATCTTATGACACATAATTTCTATCATTAACTCTACTGTTCTTACCTTTGCTTCTCTGAAAATAATGCTTTTCTGGTTCATCTGATTTGTCCCATTACTAACCCTGACTCTGGACAATAACTGCTACACGGCCCGGTAGCCTCAAGGTCTCTAGAAACTATGTGGCTGCCTTGGTCGCAGCCTCTGTGTTTGCTCCAGAAGCAAAAATCCAGCTGCTGCACATTTGACTAAGCATGGGTTACATGCTGAAAGGGAGCTTGGGAAAAAATAATTTTACACTTTCTACTTTTGTAGAAGGATGAGGTTTCCTCTAACTTCTGCCAGAACCACTGTAAGCCACAGGTAGACATAGATACTTAGGATCCAATGGTTATAGTGGTACATTTCCCTTGATCTGCTGCACGCACATGCCTGGCAGGTTTGTCCAGATGTCCAGATAATAGGGAGGATACAGGATGCATTGAAATGATGTCTGTGAACACGCTTTGGAAAGGGTCAAGGATGCATGTTTAAGAAGAATGGTGCTTTCCATTCTGTGGTTTTTTTGGCCCGTGGGCTGTCTAGGTCTACTGGTGTACCTTATTGCCTTTTCAATGCTTTCTTTCTGCTAAGGTCAGAGAACATGACAGGACCATTCAGGGCCATTCAGGTGGCAAGCAGCCCGAGTCCTTTTCCTCACAATCAGCTTTCTCAGCAGCCTCCCTCTCAGGCCTGCACTTGAGACCAAACTGCTTCACTTTCAGTTTCTTTGTTTTTGCGGTACTAGGGATCAAACTTCAGACCTTGAGCTTGCCAGGCAGATGCTTATGTCACTGAGCTATCTCCCTGGCCCATGCTTCACTTTCAGAATGAGAGTTTATACCCAGTAGAGATGTAGCCTCTCCACGCTGGGACAACACAGTACCAAGGGTCTCCTCTGCTCTCCCTCTGTCCCCATGTAAGAGTTCCTTTGCTTGAGGCTCCTTATTGCCATCTTTGAAACTGTGTTTCACCTGACTTTTATGAGAGCTAACTTTTATGCTACAATAATTTCATCCTTATAAATATGTTACCTTCTTTAAGTTGCTGATTTCTAATATTTTGGGAGTTGCATGCATCTATTTGAAACAAAATTCTGAGAAGCCACCTGGAGGTCTTTGAAAGTGGCCCCTGCAGGATCCTAGGTGACCACACTATGGAGAGCAGATGGCCAGCGGGACCTGTGAGACTGAGAGCCCAGTGTCAACCCTCCTCTACACACCTGGAGATTGTTTCGCTCAGAGCTGCCTCTGCCCTTGCTCTTCCCAGAAGTATTTCTTGAAACAATCTGGGTTGAGATGCTGGCCTTGATTTTCAATCCTGGTAATTAAGCATGTGAGGACAAGGTCTCAAGCCCTGATGTGCAGCTGTGGCAAGCCTCGAGGGCAAAGCCTGAAGTGGAAGGAGAATAGCTGCGTGTAGTGGGAACCCCTGCATGGTGTCCTGCACAAATAAGGCTGAGTGCTGCTCCTTTGATAGCTGTGATCCTCACTTCTCTTGCCCTGAGTGCAGCTACCATTTGTTTCTGATCATCTCTAGGTCCTCAGTATTCTTATGAGACTGTGGGCATTTATTCAGGGTTAGTCTTTTAAAAATATGACACAAACTCAACATTCCGTGGCCACGGTTTCCCCACCCCACAGTGCCACAGGGCTTGCATAATGTCCCTCCCAACTCTTAGGACTTGACAGCATAGCTTCTAATGAAATAAGTGAAAGGAAATTTAGGCTTAATGTCTACTCTCAGGAGTATTTGCATTTTAGTGAAGAACTTGTGTGACAGAGACAGAGTTCACAAGAACTCCCAAGAGGTCTCCTTCCATCCCCAGAGGCATATAATACAAATGGAGTCACTGCAGATACCTTGATAACTGAGGCCAGGAAATATGGAGTGTGGAGTGTGAATTTCCCAAATCAACAGTCACACATTTGCTTTCATTAGACCATGGGGATCATGTTGCTAGGCAAATTAGATGATGCCTTGCAGAATCACACACCTGCAAGCTTTGCTTCCTCCAGCCACTGTCAATTGACCCCCACAAAATGTTTTGCTTCCTCCCACTCTGCTGCCACCCGGAAAAGCCTGTTCACACATTCATTCCCTACATTCACGCGTGCAAAGTTGTTTTTGATGTACTGGTTAGTTTACATTCTTGTCATTGGTTAAAAATTGGTTAAATTAAAAAAAAAATCAAACCAGCAAATTTGTATCATTCAAGAAACTGATAGGGACTTAGAAAACCAGAACTCACAGCAGGGACAGTGACAGGTAAGTTATAAAATGGAGATTAAAGAGTTTAAAAGGACATTTGAAAATCAAATAGCATACAATAAAAAGATAAGTACCGAATTGTTTGGGAGTGGGGCTCCAGACAGTGTCTGTAATTCTCTTTCTGGCTATAAGCTGAGCAACGCAGGCCCAGCTGCAGCAGGCATGAGCAAGGAGGTGTCTCCTGGGGAGCTGTCCTGGGTTTTTCCACCAGAAATGCTTCTCACCTGTGGCTGCAGAAGATGAACTAGGCCATCTGCCCCTGAAAGCTACATTCCTGGAGCCCCTATGTGGAGCCTTGGTACTTTTCCTTCATTTACAACTTTTGCCACATGGGAAGTGAAGGAGGGATGAGAAGAGGTCCGAAGTGGCCAGGAAACACTGGGATTTTCTATTAGCAACTTCATTTGTCTAAGATTTTCTATCACTAGTGGTTTTCAGTCCTCTGTGTCTACTGCAGTGACCTAGGTCCTGTTCCAGACCATTTAAAAATGAGTTTTTGTTGTTGTGACTATGCTTGGCACTTTCAAAACTCTCCCAGGGAATTCCAACAAGCAATCAGGGTTTAGCCTCATTGACACAAGAGTGGCTGTCTTCTCTCTCTGAGGGAGATGCCTCCTCCATTAGGTAGGTCTAGAATTCCCCTTCTGGAGAATGTTCCGAGGGCAAGTGATTCCTGCTGCTGAACTGTCAGCATTTTCTTTTTTTAGGTACTGGGGGTTGAACTCAGGACTCTATGCTTGCCAGTAAAGCACTTATTCTATTGAGCTATCTCCCCAGCCCCCTGAACTGCCAGCATTTTAAAATCTGTTTTACATGTGTCACCTTTGCCATGGGCAGAGGTCCCATCTGAGTAGCTTTTCCCTGCAGCCACCTTCTCCACTGCCTTCCTATTCGGGGTGTTTCCCTCTCCCAATAGCAGAACAGCATCTGAGAGGGCATTTGGGTGGCTTCCTCTGCAGCTGGGGAAGGTAATGCCTAGTATGTGGGGCTGTTATGACAGAATGCTACAGATTGGGGGGCTTATAAGTAACACAAGGTGATATCTCATAGTTCTGATTGGAGGCTGGGAAGGTCAAGGTCAAGGTGCTGGCAGATTCAGTGCCTAGTAAGGGCTCTCTCCATGGTCTATAGATGGCTATTCTACCATTGTCTTCTTATGGCGGAAGAGGCTAGAGAGCTTCCATTCATGAGGGCTCCACCTGATGACGCGATTCATCCTCAAGGCTCAGTTTCTAATACCATCACACTGGAGATTGGGTTTCAACGTATAAACTTTTGGAAGAGCACAGATACGCAATCTGTTAGCAAATAAGGAAGTTAGCACTTTGGTTTCTCCATCACACAAGTGCTCCCAAAGCAGTGCTTCTCAAGACTTCAGAGCGCACTGGAGTCACCTGGTGATACTGTCACCTCCAGAGGGAAGTCAGAGGGTCTGGGGCGGGTCTACGATTTTGGGATTTGTGCTACTAGTGCTCCTGGTTAGAGGACCCACACAGAACAGCAAGGCCTTGGGAGGCTCTTAGCCTCTACCACTTCCTCTGAGGTTTGAACTTCCTGGGTTAGATGGCTTCACTGGTGAGGGTACCAGGAGAAACCTGGGATCCTTGCTAGGGGGAGGAAATGACTGTATTGTTTTGACTCAGATAAAGCTGCACTAAGACCAATGGTCAGGCCAGTAGGTGAGACCTCTGTGGCCAGAAAACAGGCTCTGAGGCTCTCCCACAGAAAGTTGGCCCTGACTTTAAGAGAATGTGGAGAACATAGATAGAGGCTGTCTCTCTCCTTGCATCCCCTGCTGCTGTGATTGCACATTCAGAGTCACCCTCTGCACTCATCTGACATGCTTGTCCACTGTCACCTACTACGTAAACTTCCACCACCTCCCAGGGCCTTGTTTCCATAATGCTCCAGCACACAGTGAGGATAGAGGTGCTCAGTAAGGTTTGTTGAGTGAATGTAAGTAAAATAATTTGCTTGAATTTTGTACTCGGTATTTTCTCAGTGCTGGCATCGGAATGCAGGAGTGTGGCCTACCAGGAAATAGGAAGTGGAAGTCCATGCTGCGAACACACCAAGGCGGAGCCAGGGGTATTTATTTCCTCCCGCCATGCTGCCTTTCTCCGGCAGTCAGTTGTTCCAGCTTCTCTGCATGAAGCTGGCTCCCCCAGAAAAGGGATCAGCCTGGGCCTTACTGACCTTTGGAGGAGGAAGGCTGGGGCTATTTGCGTCTTTAACAACAAGGAAATTACTACCACCCAAAATAAAGCAGAATATTAAGAAGGATGAGCAAAGTTCCTGCACCAGAAGAAAATGGAACATTAATAAAAAAAATTTTAGAGGTCAGAGCACAGCTGGCTGTAAACTGTAAATTATGAATACGCAGTTAAAGTCTGCATGGAAGCAGTTACCTTTGTCTTAGGATTTGCAAAAGTATATGTTAGGTCTCAGTTGGCTATTTCAGAATTCTTTATGATAGGTTAGCATATGTATACTTCTAATTTCCTTACTTTATTGTCCTTTAGAAACATCAGCTTCATCTCCATTTTTAAATTCCTTAAAAAGACTGGAAGAAACACATCTAGGAATTGGTCAGTTGGTTGGGACAGGGTCCAGACATTTGAATTTTCCTGTTACTTGCTTTGGGGTGATGAATGCAAAAGAAGAAAGTGAGGGGTCATGACCTTCAAATCTTGATATGTTTTGTAATTATTTATTAAAATTTCTGGTGAAAAACAGTAGATAGCAAAGAATATTGAAGTTGCTCTCAAATTGCCCGCAAGTCTGTCACCCCTTGGTGGGCTGCAGTGGATTCAAGTCTTCTCCTGTGCTGGGTGAGGTCAGTGACATACTCACATGATGCCAACTCATTGGAACTAAAAGCCACTCATCAGTATACGATAATAATCAGAATTTGAATTAAAAAATAAATCTATATGGGGCCAGTGAGATAGCTCAGTGGACTAAAGCACGTACTTAGGCAAGCCCAGGGGCTGCGGTTCAATCCCAGGCAACACACACCAGGCCAGCCCTGCCCCCAGGGCAGGCTGAGCAGTCCAGTGTCCAGGCGTGGTGGTGCTCGACTGCAATCCCAGTGCTGAGGAGGCTGAAAGCAGGAGGATCACTACGAGTCTAAGCTGTGTAGTAAGACCCTGAAACAACCAAATACGTTTTAAAAAATAGATAAATAAAAATAACAAATAAATCCATAAATTCATACCCTATCTTACAGACTACTGCAAAGGACTTCTTGGTGGTTTTTATGGGCTGGAAATTAGGATTGTAATATATTAAGCTATCATAAAGAATCTGAAATAGCCAAGACAAAGGTGTTTGTGTTTGATGCAGATTTAACCACAAGGACTAATTAAGGATTGACAGGGCTGGGGATATGGATTAGCAGCACAGTGCCTGCCTGGCAAACATGAGGTTGTGAGTTTGATTCTTTGTACCTACCCCCACAAAGGTCAGAAAAAGTAAAAAGATTTTAAGCAATTATAGTTAGTATCATTAAAAGCAATAGGTAGGAAAAGCATTCAAAAAATTAATAAAATATGATGGGACAATGACCAACATAAATGAATAAAAACTGAAAGTACATGAAAAACAAGAATTAGAAATCTTGGAAATGAAAAATGTAGCCATTCTAATTTTAAAAACCTGCATAGATAAGATAAATTCTAGGCTACATACGGGCAAAGCAATTACTAATCAAGCAACATTTCCCGTCGTGCACCTGAATGCAGGCAGAGAAACCAGGAGGCCTGGAAAGCAAGAAACAGAGCCGAGCAGGCAGACATGGAAGCTAAACTGGGAAACTGCACCCTCCGTGAGCAATGACCCACGAAAGCCCGAGGAGGGCATTCCAGAGAGGCGTTCCTTGAGGGTCCCGCAGGAAAGAACACTCCAGGACTGGGCAGGCGCGCCGGGAAGGAGGCGAGCGGACAGCACCTCCTTCCGGAGGGCCTGCGTGAAGCTGCTGCCTGCTTCTGTGACCACTCTACAGTATGGCTCATGTGAACGATACTGATGTATTGAAAACATTGCTTAGATACTGAGAAAAATAAAGTTAAATCTATACCAAGACATCTTTGTAAAACTCAAGAACATTGATGATAAAAAAATAAATCCTTGCAGCCACCAGAGAGAAATAACCTATTAGGTACAAAGCAATGTTAAATTGAAGCCAACTTCTCAACAGCAGCAGCAGCAGCAGCAGCATCTAGTCTACAAATTAATGGAACAAAATCTTCAAAGCTCTGGAAAAGTATCTTTCAACTTGGAATTGTACTCAGCTTTTCTACCGTAATAGGACAGGACACGCTCATGAGCTCCATAAATGTTCGGGAGCTGAGGAAATTTTCGCACAGAACTGCCCAGAACTGCCACCAAGCTAGAGCAACAGATAAGAGACACGCAAAGAATGGAATCAAGCCATGTCAGTAAACACAGAAATGAAAAGGGAATTGGTAGATTTAATTAATTATTGATTACTGAAAGAAGAAAAACAAATGAGCACATTTGGGGCCGTTTTATTTTGTTACAGACGAGGTTCTGGACAATAACAAGAACACAGGCATGCGTTTGTCAGGTTCTCATTGAATACAAGTTCTTCAGAGACAGGATTTCCCTTTGCCCTGCCCAGCTGCATCAACCCTTAGCTCAGTGTCTGCCACCTAGGAAGCAGCAGCTGACATTTGGTGGGTAAGTATATGCAAGTTTTTCCTTGTTCCAGAGAGGGATAGAGATGCTGCTAAAGTTGACAGATAGTTAGAACAAATAAGATATAGTACAAGAATAGAACTAGAGCTTCCAAAACGGGGGGGGGGGGG
>NW_004524915.1:444295-469360 GCF_000260255.1 Octodon degus
GAGAGAGAGAGAGAGAGAGAGAGAGAGAGAGAGAGAGAGAGAGAGAGAGACTTCTTCAGCCCAAAGGAGGCAGAGAAAAAGAAACAGAAGAAAAGTGAAAAGTTGGTAAAGAGAAACCAGATGGTAGAAATAAATACAAATGTTTCAGTAACCACAATAGATGTAAATTGAATCAACCTAACTATTAAAGGACAGAGACCATCAAATTGGATTAAAACAAAAGAATAACAACAAGCCAAATCCAGAAAACTTCTAAGACAAAGTTACCAGTGAAAGGTTAAAAATAAAGTTTAGGAAATGATATTCAAGGCAAATACATTAATCAAAAGCTTTTACAATAAGAATAAAAAGCACATATAATTTAACTGAGAAAGGAGTTACTGAGGATAAAGAAAGACTTTGGGGTTGTGGATGTACTTTAATTAGTAGGGTGCTTGCCTAGCATATTCAAAACCCTAGGTTGCACCCCCACCACCAGCACTACCACCATCACCAACAGAAAAAAAATGATAGGTAGAAAGAAAATAACAACCACATTATGCTATAAAATCATTTTCTAGCAAGATACAGCAAATATAATCTTGTATGCACCGAAAATACAGCTCTGAAATACACAAAGCAAAAACTAAGAGAATTAGAAAATAGCAAATCATGGAGTGGCAACTTTGAAATGACCAAATTCCAAGGAACAATATTAGAAAGTCTAGGGCCAGCCAAATAGCTCAGCGGATTAAAGCACCTGCAAGCAGGTGCAGGGGCCAGGGGTTTGATCCTTGGGCCTGCTATGCCAGTGCCACCCCTGGGTTACACTAAGATTACAATTGAGCCTGGGCATGGTGGTACACACCTGTAATGCCAGCTCATGGGAGGCTGTAAACAGGTAGATCACTACGAGTCTGATCTAGTAGTGAATCCCTGAACACTCTGTAGACCCTTCCCTAAAAATACAAAAAAAAAAAAAAAGAAAAGAAAGAAAGAGAGAAAGTCTACAGAAGACTTATTTAGTATGTTTGACATAAAAGAAATGGATACTGAGGTCTGTAGCCAATAAAAAACACATATGCATTTACATAAATACATAAGGGATATTAAGAAAAAATCATATTATAATTTTCAAACAAGTCTCTATTATTAAGTTTCTATGTTTGACAACAACTGAGATATTAATAAAGAATTCCAGCATGTTTGGAAACTCAACTAAGTACTCCCCAAGGAACTAATGGGCTAGAGATAATTCTGTGATAAAAATTACAGGATAATTGGATTTGGATGTCTATAACAGAACCACAACTTATAGTATATACTTATAATACTTATGGATGAATTTATAGCACTTGACTTACATTAAAAAAATAAAGAAAAGGAAAAATAAATGACATGTTAAATTTAAGAACATAAAAAAGACAGAAGATAAAACTCCAAGAATTAGAATAAACTTAACAATAAAATTAAGAGAAAAAATTAATAAAATAGAAAACGGAGAGGATAAACAAACTAAAGGTGGTTCTTTTATTTTTTAATTTTTATCTTTGTTAGTCCATGTTTGCAGTCCCTAATGACGATGTTCCTCCTGGGGAGTTGATCTGTGTACATGACACGTTTTAATTCTTCTTTCCATCCCCTTCTCACCAACATCTATCTCTAGGTCCCTCCCTTTCAGATATGTATTCCTGATTATGTAGCTTTTATTTTGCTCTTCAACTTACTTATATTTTAGCTCTCTGTGCCTGAAAGACTTAAGACTTAAATGTCTAACACTATAGTCACAAGGTCCATCTATTTTTTTTTTAAACAATGACTCAAGTTTATCTTTCTTTACCACAGAGTGGTACTCCCCTCAGTATAAATACCATATTTTACAAATCCACTTAGCTGTTGATGGATGTAGAAGTGACTTCCAAGATTAGCTACCACGGGTTGTACTTCTTTAAACATGACTATCATGTATCACTGTAATATGATACATTAATAAGACTTTTAACTCTTTGGGGAAGATACCTAGAAGGGAAATAGTTAGGTTAAGATGAATTTCTATCTTTAGTTTTTTGAGGAATCTCATAGTGGCTGTATTACTTTATACTGCCATCAACAATGTAGAAGGGTTCCTTTTCTTTAAAGATCTTGCTAGCATTTATTATGGTTTCATGATGATAGCCCTTCTTTCTGGGGATAAGATTGAAGTTTAGTGTCGTTTTAATTTACATTTCTCTACTGACCAGAGCTGTTGAACATTTTTCATGTAATTATTGGTCATTTGTACTTCTTCTGAGAAGTGTTTATTAATTTCAGTTTCCCATATAAGACTGAGAAAAAATTAAACAATATGAAGAATAAAAACAGATAGCATAGAGATTTTAATTTGGTAATGAGTACTATGGATAATTTCATACAAAGATATAAATATACAGAGAAGAAGAAGAATTTTCTAGAAATGTACAAATTACCTAGATTGACGTAAGGATAAATAAAAACTAAATAAACAAAAAATAATTTTAAAAAATTAAATCATCAAGTAAATTCTCTGCCTTCCTTCCATGGATTGGACAGTCTTTCCAGGGCATTTTCTGTAATGCTCAGGAACAGATAATCTGTACCCTACACATTTTTCCACCAAATAGAAAAGGAGAGTGGATTGGTAGGTATAATAGAGAAGCCATGCCCAGTCTTATCCTTTGATTCCTAGACACTGCAAGAGACAGATTCATACACCAATCTCAGATTCAAAAAAGACAGGACATTACTTTCCAGGTGCTGTTTTCTAACTGATGCTATAACTTAGTCTTCAATAAAACACTCAAGGTTTCTGTCAGGCCATGCATGCCCAAACGACAGGTACATAGCAAGGCTGGCTGGATCCACACATGTGAATTGATTGCTGCATTTCCTTCACTGGGAATGAATTTTTTTTTAATAGATGCAGGTCTAGTCCCTAATAGTAAATAAGGTGCGCAGAGAGGTGGTGGTGCCCACAGAGATACTACAGGCAGAGAAGGCAGGGCCTTGTGAGGATGCTTGTTTACTCAAGGTAGACAAGTCCTTGGCAAGTGCTTGACAAGGAGAGGCCCACACTAAGCAGTGGTGCCATGTTGAGGATTAGTGTTAGTTGCTGTTGTTGGAATACTAGACACCCACCTGGAACATGAGCCAGGCTGACATGGTAAAGGGAATCTCTTTCTCTCGAGTTTGTGCACAGCCCCCACACATGTTACCCTAGCCGTGAAGTTACTGTACCCACTAAGCAAGCACCATGCCTAGCAGAGAAGTGGACTGATACCTTCATAAGTCATCATTTTGCAGAGCCTCTTCCACAATGCGTACCCTTTGGTCAGCACTTACATGAAACACATATATCTTCATGATTTCTATCCAAAAACCCATTCCCCCAACTTTCTTGCCCTCAATATTCTAGCTCTATTCCCCAGTTCCTGACTGGCTAGGCAAACTGTTAGAAACTTCCCATAAATTAACACTATTTATTTGACCACCTCTCATTCCAGATCCAATATGTTGTACCCTGTCAAAATTGACTCCATTTTGTTGCCCTTCTAACCTCGCCGAGTCCCTGTTCTGTATGCGCCGACCCCTCCCAATTCCTCCAATTCCTCCAATTCCTCACTCCTGTGACTCAAGTCTTATGATATCTGTTCCCCAAACCTTATCTCAATGAACTAAATATAACTGCCAATTCAGCACCTCCACCCGACAGAATCACCCCATGAACTAATGACTCGCTGTACCCCATGATTGCTAATTCCAGCACCCCACTCAATAAGACCACCTAATGAACTAATGACCCTGCCACTTCTTCCTCTCCCCCCCTTCCCTGTTTTTGTGGTTTTCAAACTTAAATACTGCACCTTGTTAATGTTCGGCGCGCCTCTTTGTACCTTGCATAGAGACTGCCGCTGGGTACCAGCTAAAATAAAGCACTTCTTTTAACTTTTGGACCTGCCTCGTTGTCATCTGATTTTTGAGCTACAACACAATAAGCAGCACAATGTACTATCAAATTTTACCACTGGATTTCCCTTCACTACCATCCTTGACAGCTGCTCCTCAATGGCCTCGTTCACATATTCTGTCCACTGTAGGATGATACCAACATATTGGATACCTGCCTGCCATCTAGGCTTAAAAGTTTTTCTTCAGTCAGTGCATTATATGGCGATTCCAAAGAGGCAATAGGTATAGGTTAAGGGAGAGGAGGAAATAGAACAAAAAGGACTCTGAGGTAACTCTTTGTACATCTTACTTTTCAGACCTGCCTGAACTTGGTCTCTTATAAACCATGCTCATTACATAATATATAATGTTGTACTACCCATTGATCCTTTTTTTTTTTTTTTTGGAACTGTTTTTTTCTTCTTTTTTATATATTTATTTTTTATTGAGAAATAAATATGAATGAGACAGTTTCACAGCTGATTAATAGGACAGTTTTGATAGTCAATACACAGTACATTGTTATCTTCTTAGTGGTTATCCATAGTACAAGAAGCAGACAGGATATTCTGTCCAAACACTGTTAGTACCCCTCTTTCTTCTCACTGAATTAAGCGAAAGTAGCTGTAAATTTATCTTATTTTGTATATATAAATATAAAATGATCTTTCCTTTGTATCCTTTTATTTTTTTGTCCTGTCAGAGGTGAATAATCTATTGGCATCTAAATACTATAGGTGTTTGAATTCAATTAAACAATCTAACACTGTCTAGCAATCTATAATATTAGTGGGTTATCCTCAGAAGTTATTGACTTGAGCCTTTATAGCTCATCATATTAATATGAATATACCAGATGGATGGGCAACATGTAGTTCATTATAGGATGCTCAGGCTTAAGCATGGTTGTGTTTAGTCTTGAGCAAAGTCAATAGCCAGGTAAAACCTTGCCACTAAGGATAGTTAGCTGCAGAAGAGGGTGCAGATTTGCTCCTAAATCTTCAATGTCTGCACTGTCATTTTCTTATTAGTGCATACACCAGTGATTCTATTTTCCATGGACACTTCCAGCATCATCAGGACTTAACCAGAAAGTAGTAGGGAAGCTCGTATGGTGGTGAATACATTTTTTTCCCCTTGGTCTCCACTCAGATAGGCATCCTAATGGGAGATTTTGTATTTTTCTCAAACAAGAATCCTCTAATGTGGTATGCCCTGCTTCTGAAACCCAAAAAGGCTAATCAAGCACTGTGTCTCATTTTAGTATGGTAGATGGTACAAGGTGCAGCAACTTACATGAACACTGAAGGAAATAACTTAACATAGTTCAAACCATGGAGCCCTCAGAATTCATCAGTAAGGTGGTAAACCTCATTAGTGGAGCTTATTTCTCATGCTCTATTTTCATATGTCTTACTAGAGCATCTAACATAATTACCTATTTCCTGCTCATCAGATTAAATCAGAATAATGCTGATATAGTGCATCACTGTGATGTCTTGTGGACTGTCCGGATGATCAAGTTGTCTACAGACTCAGAGGACGGTAGAACTGACAAAGTCCCCAGACAATATTGCGAGGGTATACTTTTGACTCTGCCAGGAAAGATTTCTTCTTCTGGGGACCACCACACATTTATGTGAAGAAAAAAATTATATCAAGGTCAACAGCTATATACCACATGTGCTAATTTTCTCAAGATAAACATATTAAACCTAAGGTGATACATGCCCTCCCAGTTCATGATGGCTCAGTTATTATTCAGGATTCATTCAACAGGTGAATAAAGCTAGAAATCACTACTCCTAAATTTTCTCATCTTCAGTAGTATAATTTTGTAATTTTTCCAGTGTTGTGGCATTGAATCTGGCTTACCAGTTTCATCAGGAAGGACCATCCTATTGACTTTCTCTCAGCTTTTCCTAACACACAGACCTTCAGTATGTATGTAACAGGACAAGTGTGGGCATCCTTCCGCTTTCCAAGATGTGTGTTTCAATTTTACATTCAACAACTAGAGAAATAACCACAGGGCAGTAAGATGGACATAAGGAAAGATACCATTGATCACCTAACCACATTAGGCTTTGACTTTTATTGTGGATACAGTGGCATTTTGTGTGCCTAGGAATTAGAGTCAACTCAGGCTCAGTATGTAGAAGTTCCCTAAAGTCTAGCTTACTTTCTTTTCCCTACTATCTCCCTATAAAGTGGCCACTAGTCCTTTTGGGGGAAACTTTAAGGAAGACTTAAAATATGCACATCAATCATTTGTACAATTGTGAGAACATATTTTATGTTTATTTGTAAATATGTATTACCTCAAGGATGTCCAAATTACCCTCCACTAAAGGCTTAGTCATAAAATTCAGTGACTTGTCATGACTCTCTTCTGTAATGACTCATTAGGTATTGGGGTATGACACCTGGGGTGTCTTGACTATCTGTTTTCTTTCTGTGGACACCATGATCAAGTAAACACCACTGGAGGAATTCTTATTACCAATGCATCTGTGCCCCTCTTTACAGTGGATGTGCCCATGTTAGCTTGGGTGCTTCAATGCAGACACCTGTTTCCTGCTACTCTAGGGTTGCACTGTCCTCCTAGAAATCATGGAGTACACCTCAGGGATAGTTTCTACTAGGCCATAAGTATTCCATGGAGAAGAATGACCATAAAACTTTCAAGGATTCAGATTCTGCCCTCCCTCATGTATTCCCTAATGCCATGGTTGAAGGAGTGCCTTCTGGGCCTTCCGGTGCCAGCTAGACTGGGGTGGCAGACGGACAATTGCACAGACTAAATCAGTCTGGTACTGCTAACTACCGTGTGACACACTCATTCTACCAAGACCCAGGGGCTGCACTTCTTTCCTTGAATCTACATGAGGATGTGGAACTACCTTGGCCATGGAGTACAGAGTACAGTGGAAGCAGCTCTCTCAGTGGAGTGATCTCTCTCTCTCTCTCTCTCTCTCTCTCTCTCTCTCTCTCTCTCTTTTTCTCTCTCTCTCTCTCATACTGGGTACCTCCTTGCAGTTGTCAGGCAGGCACTTAAGCCACTGAGCTATCTCCTGGCCCCCATTTGCTTATAATCTTAAGGAAAACCCCCCAGCCAGAATGGCTTAACAAAGATGCTTTCAAATCCTCAAGCCACAGAAACCATGAGAAAAAAGAAACTCCTACTGTTCGAAGCCTCTCTGTTCTTTTTTTTAAAATTGATTTATTTATTTAAATAATTTTATTGAGAAACATATAGCAATGAGAAAGTTTCAAAACCAATTAGTAGGACAATTTCAATAATTAATACATTGCATATTGCTATCTTCTTAGTGGTTATTCATAGTACATGGTACAGACATGATACCCTGTCCACAAACACTATCAGTACAAATCTTTCTATTCAATGAATTAAGAGAATGCAGCGGTATATCTATCCTAATTATCTTGAATATACAGATACAAAATGGTCCTTCATTTGTATCCCCTTTTTTGTTTAGTTTTGTCAGAGAAGGGTATTCCATTGTCATCTAAATATTGTAGGTGCATGAATTCAGCAAAATATTCCGATATAGTCCAATAGTCCATAATAGTAGTGGGTTTTCCATGAGACTGGCAATGTCTTAAGTTGTTGACTTAAGCCTTTTATAGCTGAGCATATTAATATAGCTTTACTTTTTAATACTTCGTTTTTATACTTTTCTGCTGGGTGGTTAAGGCCAAGATAAAGCAAGACCTATATAACAAGAAATGTAGCTTTTGTATCTGATAAGGTCAGTCAAATCCCCTCTGGACTTATCCTGAAACTCTGTACTGCAGTTTGTAGATCTTTTGTCAGTGTCAGCCATGTGGATGAGTCATGGCCATTGCTTGACCAGTTTGCTCTCTGTAAAAGCCTGAGAGAATGTTTTCTCTCCATGTGACTCTCCTTTGGCACACTCTACATCATCGATCACTTTCCTCTGTGGCCCCATAATCTCCTTGATCAGAAAATTTGGGACCCAACTGAGTTACATGATGTTACAGTACAGATTCTCCTATGTCCTGAGTCCTCACCGACCTTGAAAGGCTAGGGGCAAAATGTTAGCTGTCCTTGCAGCCCATTTTTTCTTCTTCCAAAAGGGAAGCTTATTATTATTACCCAACAACATTGTCTTTCTATTCTTGTTAGGGTGAGTGTTTTACACAGCAATCGAGGGCTGTTGCTTATGGATACATGTTTATTACTTATAGATACATACAAATGTAATAAAAATAGAGAAAAAATGTATGGATGTTACTTCTAATTCAGCATAGTTGTGATTTCTAGAGACAAAAAGGGGGATAGAATTGGGGGAAAATTTCAAAGGAAACTTCAGGGGTATCAGTAATACTTCACTTTTTCAAAAAAGGTCTAAAGCTAGTGTGATACAAATTAAAAATTTTAAAATATTTAATACATATGTAAAGTATATGTAATATTATTCTGTAATATTTTCTGTATGTTTTAAAACTAATCTAAAATACCAGAGGTGAGGGGACTAAAATACTTTTGCCTATATCACAGTCTTGGCCAAGGTTGTTTCCTTCTCGATCTCAATGTCAGAGTCTGATTTTGGCCACTGGCACTTTACCTTGCCTACCTGGGCTTTAGCTTTTCCACTGAGATTCTGTTCTTGCTATGAAGAATATGGCAGAAGAATGTTTCCAAACTGCAGAGTCTAAAGCTGACTCATAGGAGTTTATTTTCTAAAGCCACTAGAATTCTGAAGTCACCATTCATAACCCTCTGAAGGACTGCTTTTATGTTTTTTACCTCTGAAAGTGAGGTTGCCTATGGCAAAATTAAAAGAATATCATGTTATGGATCAATGAATTTTAAAGTGGAGAGGAATTCCTGTCTGCTGTCTCTCCCACAATAGGGGTGTTTTTTATGATGCCCCTAACAGGGTAAATCAAGCCTGCTTCAACACCTTACAGTGACAGCTTCTCAGTCCTTCATGGAGCAGTGTGTTCTATGGAACAGCACAGACAGTGCCCAATTCCTATCGAACAGCAGTTGCTGTAACTCTCACCCACTGCTTTTAAAGCAGCCCATAAAAAGTTCACTCCCTAGCACATAACAGCCCTTTTAGTGTTTGGAAAAAATAATCTGGTCCCTCTGTGACTCTCCTCCTCCTGGGAACAAATCTCCAATTCCTTCAAAAAGGAAAGAAGCCTCACACTTGTATCTGTTTTATATACACTGTTTTTTTAAATATAATGTTCAAATTTCCTGTGATTATTCCCTGCACAGATAGGAAAATTGAGCTTTGGGAACTTTAACTTATCCCATGGCTGGTAAAGCAGCAAAGCTAATTATAAGCCCATGGGCTTTCTGCTTTTCCACAATGCTTGTGAGACATGGAACTTTGTAGGACACTATCTTTGTGATATTTCTTGTTGATGAGAACACCCAAAGTGAAAGGAGGAAAGGTTTATTTGGCTTACAGTTTGTAGAGGTTTCATTCCACAGTTGGCTGACTCCAAGGCAGGGCGGCTTAGCAGAGCGGCATTGAAGAAAAGAAACGGTACATGGCAGAGCAGGGCAGGCAGAAGGCAGCAAGCAGAAAGTCCAAGTGACCTTAGCAACTTCTTTCTGTATCTTTTATCTAAGCTACTGGAATTAGGGTGGTGCCAAACCAATCAGTGGACTGACTTAATAATCACACATCCTTAACCCTAGCACCACATACTCTAGATGCAGCTTCCTTTGAAAAAGTCCTCACTTATGACTGCATGATTTTAAAGGAACATCTAGACACAATCCATAGCAGACAGCAAAGTCCTCCCTGCCTTCTCTGCACCCTATCTGGTTCACCAAGTTCCTCCTAAGATGTGATCTTGAAAACAGGATGTGACCTAATGACTTATAATAGTGCTTTGTGATATTTTGGTTTCCTTGATTCTTTCTCTGACTCTTTGTAATATACAAGAAATGCTTAAGAATGTATATGTTACAGATCAGGAAAGTGAGGCTCAGTAAAACTGAGTGGCTAAAAGAACAAATCGACCCTTTGGTAGAAGCACTGTGACGTAGATCCAGGTCTGCGCATTCAGCATCAACCTTTTCCATTGACACAAGATACCTCTTCAGAACCCAGCACTTCATCAGTATTAAGAATTGGTCCAAAGCCAGCCTGATAGCTCAGTAAAATAAAGCACCTGCTTAGGCAGAACACAGCAGCTGGGATTCCATCCCCTGCATGCCATGCCATCCCCATCTGGGGGGTGAGCTGAGACAGTGGTCGAGACTGGGCATGGTGGTGTGTGCCTGTAATCCCAGTGCTTGGGACCTTCAAAACAGGAGAATCACTACGAGTCCAATTCAAATAGTGGGACCCTGTAGACCCTGTCCTAAATAAAAAAAATTGGTCCAAGCCAAACATGGAGGTGCGTGTCTATAAATCCTAGCACTCTGAGACACTTAGGAAGGAGGATTTGCAAGTTTGAGTCCATCACAGGCAACTTAGACTTGGCAAAACAAAATAAAAGGTGAATCTGGAGATACACCTCACTGCAAAGAACCTGGGTTCAATCCCCAGTACTGAAAAAAGAAAAAAAAAAACCCTAATTCAGCTGTGTTTGGTGACACCTGCCTATAATCCTAGTTACTTGGGGTTGGAGACTGAAGGATTGCATATTCAAGCCCAGCTTGGGTAACAGACTGTCTCAAAGTAAAAAATAAGAAGTTCTCGGGATATGCCTCATAGTAGAGTTCTCCAGGGGTTGATTCTCAGGAATAATAATAAAAAAAAAAATCCAAAAGAAAACAAAGCAAGAACTGCCCAACCCTAATTCATCTGGACTTGAGTATCAATTGAATACAGCTAAATTGTCCTTCGCATCTTTGGCAGCCATATGGCACTATCGTGTTATGCAGATGTTGTTAGTAATTAACCCTTCCACTTCATCTCTCTTCTCTGTTGTACAAAAACTGCTGCTCTGATATCACACATTCTCCTTGTGCCACTGGGTTTGTACTCATCCTTGTAAAGTTTGTTCTTCCAGTCATCCCACATGCTCAATCCCATGGCCCCATGGCCAGAACTTCTGTCACTGTGTCAGCCAGTGTAGTAGCTATTCTGCTGAACTGGGCCACCTGTACCCTTGATGTATGCATAGTTGATCTTATGACATGATTAATCACAGGGCTGGAAACCACACGCTGAGGGCTGAGCCCTTGGGCATGGATTCCAAGTCCAATTTCCTGAGGAAATATAATTGCAGATGAAGAAAATCAGTGCATACATGTTCATATGTCAGTACTGCACTGTAACTGTGACAGCCATGGGTGTACAGAGGCAGGGCGGTATCATCCCTCCGAAGAGCAGGGGCAGGCGGATGGATTTGGAAGGGATGAGGCACACATGCAGCCATCCCCCACATCCTCCTGCCATAAAGTCCTTATCCTAATTAATTACAGAACATGCTTGAGGTCACAGGGAATGATATTTAATGCTGTTACTTTTCCTTACCTGTGCATTATTGATGGAATCAAGTTGCATGAAAAAAAATCCCTGCTTTCTTACTTTGGAGCTTCCTCTTCACTGAAGTAGATCTTCCTTACAAACACACACACACACACACACACACACACACACACACACACACAACATGCCTCTCTCTAATTGCTTAGCACTCTCTCCTTTTCCTGTTACAGTTTTCTCCCAAACAGATGGTGTTTATATACAGGAAAGAAATGCAAGTTTCTCAGCTGCAAGGCTGGTAATCAATACCCAGACACCTGTCCTTTGAAGATGCCAGACAGACAGGGACTGTCATGCACGCTGTGACTACAAAGCTCTGGGCAGAGATCAAGGTGTGTACATGTATCTCCTCTTGGCCGGCATCGCCCCATCTCCCTTTGGACTCCCAGGGCTGTAGTCTGAGTAGTATATTTGCGCAGCCAGCAGCAAACAGAGACTGCATTTCCCTAAGCTGGAGATCAGTCACACTGATGGAAGGATTATTGAGTTCCTCTGAATTTTTGTGTTCCACTCTCTGCTCATTGCAATGGAAGACTTGAGGGACACAGTGGTGCCCTTAAGCTGATGAGCAGGCTGCTCTGCCAGGGCTCTGGACACTTAGAAATGTCTGAGGCAAACATAGACATAAGAGAAGCAGTAAAGAGGCAGTAGTGGGAACAGTGTGCTTGTGTGCATATATTAGTACTGTAGGCGTAATCTGTAAGCGTATAATAAGACACACACACCCTCCCAATCGCATCAGGCTTAACACAGCCGCCTCCTTTAGTCCCTGCTCCTAGTACATGCTGATTTTATCAGTCTTATTCTTTGTAAGTTGCTGTTGCTACCATTTTGTAAACTGCACAATGACAAATGTGATGATAGCTTCAATCTTTAGTTTTTGGTCATTTCCATACCTTCTACTTAAATGGCAAAACAATGAGATTACTGACATCAGTGTCTTCCTGTCCCCGGGCTCATTCCTGGATTGTTCTGCCTGAGGCTGAGAAACAAAACAAAGCACAACAAATCATAAGGCATCTTTCTTCAAAGGAAAGGGACAGTCTTTGGGATTCATATTGTAAAAATCAGTTAAAGTTGGTTTATCTGATTTTTTTTAGAAGACAAGAAAGTTAAAAGGTGGCAGCCCAAATTAAAGAATTTTCTTTCGTGACCAAATTTTACTATTCATTCAACTTGACTAGTCTCAGATAAAGAATACAAACCCAACACCAAAGGAGGATCAGAGGCTGAACTATGATTAAACCCATGTCTACACTCATAAATTACACAAGGTGATCGGGAGCTCCTCTTGCCTGGGTGAAGCCAGGTTTATCACCCCCACTCCACTCATAAGGATTAACAGTTAATTTACTTCAAAATTTTCAATACAAGCAGTCACTCTAGAGAGCCTCTCCAGCTACACTGGACCCTTCTCACTAATTTGCTGAAAGCTTTTAACCAGTTGTTGTGCCTGAGAACTCAGAATGTGGAGAGAGGCCAAACATTTCAGGCAAAAGTAAGCCAAAGGAGACATCACCATGCCGGATTAATAAGCACAGACGGCTTCATCCTACTGACTGACTCTCCCTCACTTGTATACCCAACAGTGCTATTCCCTTAGTCAACCCAGAGTTTGAAACGTTTCCGGCCTTTTGTTTAGATAGAATTGAGTTCAAATCTACCAAGGTCCCTTCTTTGCTGAATAAAACAATTCTTGCCATTGTTAGAAGCTGTTCAGTTATCTCTCTTTGATAGCACTTAGTCGACTTGAAGTCAGGACTATGATGGAGAAGGGCTTGGTGTCCACTGAGTGGGATTTATATTTTATTTTTACATATTTGGTACAGGGTCCCACTACACAGCTTAGACTCATAGTGATCCTCCTGTTTTCGGCCTCCCTATCACTGGGATTACAGAGGTATAATGCCATGCCCTGTTTCAGTGGCCAGCTCAACATGCGGGGTAGGGCCAGCACAGCATGAGGTACTAGAGATCTAACTCAAGTCCCTGTGTTTGCCTAAGCAGGCCCTTAGTCCACTGAGCTATCTCACTGGCCCTGAGTGGGATTTTTTATGCTCTGCCTTCCAGTGCTCATTAGGGAAGAAGAGGGCGATATCTTCACTATCCAAAAAATACTAAATGGGCAAAACTTTTCTTCATTTACATGGACATTGTAATAGCTTCCTGACTGAGGACTTTGCAAAGTACTAGGAAATATGCTCAGGGGCCAGACAGACAGCTTAGTGGATTAAAGGGCCTGCAAGTAGGCACAGGGGCCAGGGGTTTGATCCCCAGGCCTGCTGTGCTGGCCTTGCCCCCGAGACACTCAGACAGCAGTTGAGACTGGGTGTGGTGGCCCGCGCCTGTAATCCCAGCTCTTAGGAGACTATAAACAGCCAAGGAGAATCACTACGAGTTCAATCTAGTAGTGAGACCCTGAACACCCTGTAGACCCTTCCCTAAAATAAAAAAAGAAATATGCTCCGCCCTTCATACTCAGCATCTCTTCTAAGCTTAGAGCTACCTTATGCTTTTGACATTTTTAAAAAAATGTATTTAGTACAGGGTCTACAGGATCTCACTACGTAGATCAAACTCATAGTGATTCTCCTATTTTCAGCCTCCCAAGTACTGGGATTACATGTGTGCGCTACCACACTCAGTCTCAATCCACATCTTAGGGCACCCCGTGGGAGGGCATGGCATGCCAGGGATTGAACCCCAGCTACTGTACTCTGCCTAAACAGGTGGTTTAGTCTGCTGAGCTATCTGGCCAACCCTGCTTAGAGCAACTTCACAAGGGAGGTATCATTTTCTTGGAACCTAATCCTCAGAAAGATGAATAACTTACTCATGGTCACACAGCTTACAAGTAGCAAACCTGAAAGTTGAAGTCTGGTTTCTCTATCTCTGGAGCTTTTCCATAGCCCAGGTGAGAAACATAACATCTGTGTCTGGAAGTACAGCTCACATTTGTTGTTTACGCCAAAGAATTTTCTCCCCATAGGAAGAAACTGCATCTTATTAGTGAAAGAATTTGTCACTAAAATTTTACTAAAATCATAACAATGTACATTTTTATGGTAAAATAGCTTTATTTCTCCCCAAATTGGGCTTTAGTCTACTAAGATGAATTGGTATAATAGTAGATCACAGAATGCTTTCTTTGAAGCACCCACCAGTGTCTGAAATGCCTACTGTCAGGATATCTCATACCTCAATTTAAACATCAGCTTCCTGTTGGTAGAGATTTTGTCCATTCTGCAAACTTCATCTACAGTATCCGAGTAAGTCCTTGGGTGATTGGGTCTTAATGTATATGGGCTGAAGAAAACAGGAAGGAAGAGAGGAAAACAAGGACAGAGAGAAAACAAGGAAAGAGCAAAGGCGAATGGAAAAAGCATGAGCAGAAGAAAGAAAAAGAGAGAGAGAAGGGGAGGCAGGGAAATAAGGAGGAAAGGGAGGACAATGAAATGAAATGAAATGAAATGAAATGAAATGTAAGAATCCACTATATTTAGTACAATCTTCACCCTCCTCCCACTCTGAATGATGAAGGGGCTGTGGCCAGAGAGGTGAGTGGGTAGCAGACCTCCATTTCTAGATGGGGTGATCATTCCTTTTTTTAGAGTTGGTAATGAGGGAGGAGGGGAAGCAACATTTTGGGCCAGAACACCCTTTGCTGTGGGATGCTGTACAGCATTGTAAGATGACTAGCAACATTCCTGGTCCTTCAATGGAAGCTGAGTGTGACCCAGTTGCACAGGTTTTCCTGCAGACAAAGGGATACTGACACTACCCTGTAAGGATATAGCAAGCAAGGGAGAAGGAATGTAAGGAAAAGGATAATGTCGGGATAGCATTTCATAAAGAAGGGACAAGGCTGTAACATCCTTTGTCATTTTATCTTTTGCACTTAGCGCCAGTAGCACTGCCCCCAGCCCTGTACTTGAATGGTGACAACCAGAAGTGTCTCTGTGCTATTGGGAAGAGAAAAGGGTGAGATTTGTGCTTGTAGACAATGTTGGCCAAGATTGGGAAGCACTGGCTTAGGAAACAGTGCAGTCACTGGCTGCTAACAAGTTAAAGAGTATCGAAAATTCAGTGCTCAAACAGAAGCAGGGAGACATTTCAGGCATCAGTACTCAAAGCCATGGCACAAGCTAAGAGACAACAGGAATCTGGGGCCTGGCTTGGTGCCACAGTTTGGAGGCAGAAGAGTATTCATCAACGTGATGACTCAGGAAATGAATGTTCTCATGGTTGCCTGTCATTCCAGGTAAGAAGTTAAGAAATTTAATAAGAAAATTGATCTCTATGCACATGGTGAAAGAGAATCTAATGAGCAACAAGCCAGGCAGATTCAAAAGCTTCCAATTATTCTTCCTAATACAGGCACAACCATTTTTGAACACAATTATGGACTTGAATCCCCATGAGGGAATTCAGTGGAAATCATTTAAACATTTATTTGATGTGAAACCTCTGACCCAGGCAATTTATAGAGCAATTAAAGAAGTAGGGCCTGGAAGATTTGACAGTAACGTCATTTTGTGTTTTGTTGACAAATGGTCACTACAAATAATAACTGGTGGCATCTTAAATTAGATCCAAATATGAATAAGAATTAAGAAAGTTCCCATAGGGCTGTATACCGGATACTGTACTGTCCAATCTGCAGTGCTCATTAACAACCTGGAGGAGACAGTAAATTTGACTTAGATTAAATTTGCAGATAATACAGAATGAGTGAGAAATGACAAATACAGAAGATACAGTTAAAATTACCGAAGGATCTGGATATTTGAGAAGCTTGGTCAGAATTCAATAAGATGAAATTTAATGTGGAAAGGGAAATATTGCACCATTAAGTTTAGTTGCACACAAAAGGTTCCAATAATCAGATAACCATACACAAGGGTGGGCTGGGGCGGTAGCAGATGAGCTGGAGCGAAGTGTACTCCCCCAACACACCTGCAAGGTGGCTTAGTAACTTTGCACAGTGTGTGTCTCAGGAGATTTTGCAGCAGGGAATCAGTAAGTAGCAGATGCAAACCTGCTTCTCCTGCTCTCCTAATTCCGTAGGAAGAATTGTGCTTTGAGAACATAGAAATGCTGGTGGTGGCTACGAGGGGCCTCGGGGCCTTGCGCATGACCGTTCTGCTCTCCTCCTCATCACCACTATCATCACCTGCTGAATTCCTATAGGTAGGCCAGAGTGTGATAAGAATTTTATTTTACTTTTCTACTTCCTACTAGTCAGGTCCTCCTAGCTATGAAGATGTTGTTATGAAGTTGCTGAGAAGCAGAGAGGTTCATTGTTTTTATTTTTTTATTTTTTTGGCCCCCTAAGGTCATACATTGAGTAACCAAGAAGGAATTATCCATCCATATTCTTTCAGAAACAAACTGCAGCAGAAGGAACCTAAAAGAAAACCTGGGAGATTCCCAGCACATTTAAGAAGTGGTAAATTCTATTTGTAGGCTAGAAGCCCTAATCAAGGAAATATGAGATTTGCTTTCCATCTGCTACAACTTTCCTTTTTAGAACCTCCTTCTTTAGTCTAGGAATTTGTTTGGCTGCAATAAAACATTAAAAGTGTCTCAAATAAATAGGGGTTTATTTGTCACATGTAACAAGAAGACAGAGGTGGACAGATGCTAGTAACGATTTCCTATTTCAACAACGTCAGGACTAAAATGTCTGCACATTTCTTGACCTTTGTCTCCCAGCACAGGATGGCTGCTAGAGCTGATTGGATGTCAACCTTCCAAATGGAAAGAAGGTTCTTGATTTTTTCATCAGAAAGGGAAAAGTTTTTTCAAGAGCCACTCTAAACTGATTGCCACTTAGAACTCTCTTGGCCAGCAAGGTTCTGTGGCCACTGCAGCCCAGTTGGAGACTGGGAAAGCAGGAAACAGGATTACTATGAATGAATTGAAGCATAATCCATTGTCTGATCCTGGGGCTTGGGTTCTCCTTATAGGAAAGGAAGAAGTGGTCTTGGGTAAGTTGGTAATGGTATCTGTCTCATCTTTCTCTTGACCTTTCATTCACAAAACCACCTGATTCCCATGGTAACTTCATCTGAACAACTGATGTATTCTAGCTAAAGCCCAGGTCAGGGCAGCAAAGATAGGTCCATTCCTGTTGGTGGTGTTTGTAAAGTGTATCAAAGGGATTAGAAATCACAAATCTAAATATAAATAGGTTCTAGACTGGCCATGAGGACGCGTGCCTGTAATCCCAGCACTTGGGAGGCTGTAAACAGGAGAATCATGAGTCTGATCTGTGTGGTAAGACCTTGAACACCCTGTAGATCTTGCATTAAAATACAGAAAAAAAAAAAAAGAAAGAAATAGGTTCTAAAAACCTGTGCTTTTCTGGGAGTGAGTGTGCATGGAGAAACTTGAATATTTACTGAGATAAGGATTGACCAGACATTTCTGTGCAGTAAATAGAGTCATACTTCGAGGCTGTTCTGGTTTGGGGCTTAGAAAGATCTTGTCTCAGGATTTAAAAAAAGACTGGGGATGGAGTTCAGTGTGAAGGCCACAAATTCAATCTTAATTACTTAAAAAAAAAAAAGACTTAGCAGTAAGGAGGAGTGTTTAAAAAGACAAACTCATGCTCAGTTTTCTAAGATTCCCCAAGTGCAAGAAAGGGACATTAAAATCATGTAGTATAAATAAGGGTTAAATGAGATATCAATACAAAGGAATTCTCATTCTATCATTAATGACATTTACTACCAAAGTATAACTTTTGCAAGGTCACACTGAGTTTAGTAAGCTTCCCCACTCACAGCCATACTCCAGGTACTAGAGTGTCCTAGGGGGCTTGCCAGTTAGCTCAGTTGTTTAAATGCCTGCTGGGGCAAACCCAGTAAGGTGCAGAAGCCCACGGTTTGATCCCCAGCTCCCCAGGCCTTAACAGACCCATCTTTAAGGCAGTCTGAGCCAGTCAAAAAAAAAAAAAAATCCAGAGTATCCTTTCTTCATCTTACATGACAACTGTAGTGAACCACACTACTCTAAAACTTAAGAGGCCTGATGATAGTCTATACCTGAATTAAAAATGCAACTGTGGCAGGAAAGCTTGTAACACCTTTATCATATTGCATGCTATGATCTGGAGTTTTAACCTACTGTTATGGCTTGTGTCTCAATGTTCCCCCAAAACCTTCAGCAGTCATAATTGGGTCTTTTTCAGAGATGGGTGAATCTAGAGTGTGTGGTGCTGGTATTGATGGTGTGTAATTATTAAATTGGCCCCCTGATTTGCTTGGTACATGTTCTAAACCAGATAGTCTAGATAGAATATAGAAAGGGAAGAAAGAAGCTGCTATTGTTCACTTGTCGCTGGTTGCTTGCTATTGCTGCCTGCCTGCTTGCTGAAGACTGTTTCTTTTGAGTGATGCCCTTGTGCCGTGCTACCCTGCCTTGGAGCCAGCTGACTATGGACTGAAACCTCTGCAAACTGTGAGCCAAACAAAACTCTCCTCCTTTAACTCTGAGTGTGGATTATTTTGTCTGAGTAATGAGAAAAGTAACTAACACCTGCTTTCAAATTACTTGCACTGACCTTCCTTACTCTCTTTGTTACTATGATCAGCAGGCTGATCATGTGTGTGTCATATAACACTGCTTTCTTGGCAGCCCCTTCCTGAGCCCTCTCAGAGGCCTTGCTCTCCAAGACACCCTTACACTCACCATAATATAATATGGTCTGAATACCTGGGGGTTTCAGTGTTAGATGCCATCAAGAGGGAGAATGAATGAGATGGGTAGATGTCTCTTAATTTAATAAGTAAAATCAGATTAAACTAATGGCATTTCAGAGACTTTTCTGAATAATTTTTTCCTTAGGAACTTGCTACTAAACTTAGTTTGCAACTTTGCCTGGCCAGAGTTGAAGGCTAAGGCCAGAAGAAGGGTGGGGCAGAGATGATGATTCAGAGATTATCATCTGGGTGTTTGCTTTCTACTATAGTCAGGATTTACCAGGGAATATATTTAATATAGGACACATAATTCATAGGATTATTTTATAATATTCACCCAAACAGTCAAATGTAGAAGAGGATCCTGTCCATGCACTATTAACATGAAAAATCCAGCTGAGTGTCAGGATCCAATGGCAATGTCCTGAATAAGGAGTCCAGCTAAAGACACCTGGAGCCCATGACAGTGTCCTCCATGAGTCTAACTGGAGGCCTAGAGCTCCCAACAATGTTTCATACAAGTCTGTATCAAGGATCTGCACTGGGAAAGCCCAACAGTCAGTGGTGGAAGTTAGAAAGTCTGCACTAGCAGGATGAAGGGTCTGTGCCCACAGGCTGAGGGATCTGTATTGGAGCCAGGAATTGATGCTCAAGGTAAAGACCAAATCTCCACCAAAAAGGATCACAGCCATCCTCAGCAACAGCGAGGACCTGAGCTCCTCTGATGAGAATGGCTGAATTCATATCAGGAAATCCAGCATGACAGATTTCTCTAGGAGATTCAACAGAACACCATCTTCCCCTCCAGTTCTCTTTTTATGCTGTTGGCAACAATCCTCAGGTGGGCCCTCCACAACCAGCACCATGCTGACTCAGTTCAGCTGGGTGTCACAAATTGACCATTAATTAATTCAGTTAATCCACCACAAACTCTTTCATAGAGTCTTCTGAGGGCCCTTAAAAAAAAGAAGTACCATTGTTAATCCCCAGAACTGCCAGATCCACCTTTGATGCCATCACCTACTCTACTTCCTATGTCACCTGAAGAACAATGGCCTTTGTCCTCATCTCTATATTGTCTTTGGAGTAGGCAGAAGAATTGAGGCTTCCCAGTTCTTCCAGGGGTGACTTGGAGTATGCAGTGGCTTTCATTTTCCTAGGCTTAGGTCTTTTGGCAAGGAGACCAAATGCCATAAGAATATGCCTGTGGAAAGTTCTGGAAAATCATACCTCTTGCTGACCAGCATCCTCAGTTTCTTCTGGGATGATCATGAGTTTGTGGCATACTCACCACCCTGTCTCTCACCTTCACATCATTATTTATTTATTTTTTTTTGTCTTTTTGAGACAGTGTCTCATGATGTAGTTCAGGCTGGCCTCGAGCTCACAGTGATCCTCCTGGCTCAACTTTTGCAACAGTAAAGGTAAAATTGTCACACAGAGAATGTTTAAAATCCTCCTGTCAGGATGGAGAAGGGAGGAACACTCCATGGGAGGAGTTGCTGCTGATGGAGGGTGAGTACATCTAGGATAGGCAGGAATCAGAAGTGGCAGCAGAGTGTCTGTAAACAGCTAACGGACTGCCCTGGGAACCACTTGACCACATGGTGGACAGACACAACTGGGATCACCACCAGAGGCCTTTATCAGGCTCACTAGAAGGAGGCTTCTGCTTCAATATCCTCCAAAGATGAGAACCAGTGAGTGCTCCAGCCCTGGAGATGTCCAGGTGTGGACACCAGCAGCACCCTTTCAGGAGGGATCAGAGGATGAATAGTTAGATGAGAACTTGGGTCCCAACTAGGGATATCTGGCAACACTGGGAGACATTTTGGTTGTCACAGCTGGGGAAGGAAAGCATGGCCTCCAGGAGTTAGAAGCTAGTGCTGCTGCTCAGCATCCTACTGTGCTCAGGCAGTGCCATGACAGTTATTTGGCCCAAAATATGATAAGAGCTAAGGTTGAGAAACTCTGGCTTAAATAAATCACAAGCTTGAACCCACATGAGTCAGCCCCCCCTCCAATCTGCCTGGTTCCTCAGGAGACTGAGGCAGGCATCCACGCCATGCCAACACTATCTGGAATCCAGGAGGCTTATGTGGTAAGATGCTCAAGTAGATGAACCTCAGAAATATATTTTCAGTTTCAGGCACTGTGGGCTATATTTTGGGAATCTGGCCACCCTTGCTGTAGCCAAAACTATGAGCCTGTTATTCTCCAAAAAGGACACTTTATGTTCCCACTACTTCCGCCTACTTCCACCTACAATATACAAGGTGCCACACACACACATATCTAGGATGGGCTGGGCAAGCGTAATGAAGAGCGCAAAACAAGCAGAGCGGCCTGCCGTCAGGTTTCCCCCAAAGCCTCTACACATACCCCCATATCACTTCCAAAATGATATTTTAATATGCTTTTTATGACTCCTGGATAGCAAAATTTGTTAAATCCCAGAAAAGTCCTATTACAAAGAAATTCATTGCTGTTAGATTCACCACACTCAGATTAGATTAATCTTAGGTCAAACATTTGCTGTGCTGGTCACTGTCTTAGTGTCAGGCAAGTTACTTAACCTTTCTGATCCTCAGATTCCTCAGTAGAAAAATGGGATGAATAAGCCTGACCTCATAGGTGCAGGCATGAGGATGAAATACACACAACAGCTATGCCCAGTCCCTGGTACATAACATAGCATGGCAGTTATCGTGCGTGGGATCGCCTCCTCCCAGGATTTAGGTAGCATGTGGTGCTGAACAAGGAAACTATACCATCTCGCAATTCACAACCTGACACAGAAATTAGCTTGCTCTGGTGGCATCTTTCAATTATTATTAGCCATAAAAATTAAGTACTTGTCAGTCAGCAGATACACATGCTCTCATCTCACCTTCCCAACAGCCCAGGATAAAGAGACACAGGCAGCTGCTGAGTGACCAGCCACGGTCACATTGGGCCTCAATGGCAGACGTGGACTGGATGCCGGGAAGCCTGAGTTGCCAACCACTGCTCCTTGTCCCCTTCTCCACTGCTTTCTCTGTCTGTCTGTCTGTCTGTCTGTCTGTCTGTCTGTCTGTCTGTCTCAGAGCCTTTCACTGCAGCAGGACAGAGCCACAAAACCTTCACTGGCACCAGTGTTCGCTGACCAGTGATAGTTGAAGGTAGTTTTCCCTCAGTGTGCTATATTCATTTAGCAAAAATTGCTCCTTAAGTATGTAAGTTTTTCAGCCTGTCATCTCTTAAGGGCTATTGTACAGCTGCATGAATTACTTTCTATATTCCAAGAGGTTCCTCTAAAATAACACACATTTACTCTTGATGAAGCCAAAAAGATGAAATGCAACATTTCATTGATTAAGGCTTAGATACACGAATTCTCTGTGGGAATTCTGGTTATTTCAACCTGCTTAGAAACTGATACATGGTTCTATCTTATGTAAGCTAAAATGGAAAAGTAAAATAGGACCTGTTTCACAGTAAAAACATCATCAAATCTGGAACTTTGTAGGCAACAATTTTCTAAATGTCTTCAAAGATGAAGTATCTAATAGTTACTGAACTAAAAAGACACATGAACAATCAAGCTTAGCATGACATGCCTAAGGCTCTAGAGAGATGGGATATAGCATGCAAATTATCTGGGTGCCTGCTCTGCCTAGGCACAGGAATGCAGTCCTGCCCAGAGCTCTGAAGAGGGGGCATTACCGCATCCACCACTCACATTCCTAGACCCAGAGGTGACTGGTGGAAGTAGATTTATGCATCCATAAGATCTTGGGTAGCCTGAAACCTGTGTGGTAGCCTCAAAACAAAGAGAACGATTCTCTCTCTCTCTCTCTCTCTCTCTCTCTCTCTCTCTCTCTCTCTCTCTGAACCATGGCTTGAACTCAGACCCTTGTGCTTGCCAGGGAAGCGCTTATTCTATTGAGCTATCTCCCCAGCCCCCAGCCCGGAGAAAGATTCTCTTAGAAATCTAGAGCTAGGGGCCAGGGAGATGGCTCAGTGGAATAAGCGCTTCCCTGGCAAGCACAAGGGCCTGAGTTCAACCCCGGTTCTGCCAAAAAGAAAGAAAGAAAGAAAGAAAGAAAGAAAGAAAGAAAGAAAGAAAGAAAGAAAGAAAGAAAGAAAGAAAGAAAAAAAAATCTAGAGCTAGGAAACAGAGACATGGACAATTTTTAATAGATGCAGAAGTTAGGAAGACATGTGAAAAGTTGCCTTCTGAAAAAAAGAGGCTGGGGCTCATGGGTGTCCATGTACAGGGACACAGAGGGAGAAACACTCCATGGGGCATGGGACCAAAGAGGTCATTCTAGTTCCCTGAAGACTCAGCTAGGTATACCACACAGACCCTACCTCTGAGTCTTTGCATATTTTCAGTGTATTCTTGCAACAAATCCTGCTTTGCTTAAGCTATCACGAGAGAGTCTCTCTTTTCAACACATAAATGAGCATGATTAGGTCAGCTCATCCATACCTTTAAGAAACTCCTTAAATATCATATCACAGAGCCATGATTTCTAGAAGAGAAAGATCGAAGACACACTGACCAGAAACTTTCATAATCTGTAAAGATATATATTTCACACCCTCAGGAGTAAAGGTCCCACAGGGGAAATGACTGTTGAATCTCCTTGGAAATGCACCTGGGAATGGACACACAGGGCTGTGACCCTGAATGTTCCTTATGGTGATACCAAGTTGAAGGTGAATAAAAACTGTTCTGTTGACCAGGTTATTTTGCTGATATTACTCTGCATCTGCCTTCTCCTCTCTGCCCTGCTGTAGACTAAAACATTGCCACATTCTGTGCCTCTCGCTGAATGCAAGTCCTCATCACGGTCTCTTTAGCAGGACATGCTTCTCACCTCAACCACGGGCTTGCCCAGGTAGCTTGCATTTGACTCCCAATGACATGAGAGAAGAAGAACAACATGGAAAATCTAAGTCTAAGCCTTCAGGAGCCTGGTCCAGTCTCTATCAGCCTCACCATGAGAGGGGAATATTCTTCCTAAAATTTTCCTGAATTGCTTAGTCCAACAGAATGAGAGATGCATACGGCCACCTAAACCTGTGCCAAACCTTGGACTGGAGCCCAGACTAGTGGAGCCCATGAAAGCTCAGCAGAGCTACGCTGGCCCAATACAGGCACAGGAAAAATAAAGCTTATTGCTGCTGAAATGTGCTGTTTGCTCCCTAGCACTTCTGGGAAGTGGCTAGGTGACAAGGTTCCTTTTGAAGATTCAATTGAACAGTTGTGCATGAGAATTCTGCAAAGGAGCATCCTTTTTGGGCCACTGAGGCTCAGTGCATCCAAGGGATGCTGCCTATGCTGGAGGCAGAAACACCCCCAAGGGACTAGAACTTCAGGGTAGAGGAGGTGGGATAAGTCCATTTTCTCTTCCCCTGGAGATACTCCTCTTGGCCAACCATGCACATTTAGTTGTATTTTACTAAATAAAATACAATAGATTTCCCCAGTACCTTAGCCACATTAGGCTGATTCTGCCAGTTTCTCAGCCGTCCATGAACTTTCATCAGCTCCTTCTTCCACAGTGATGCAAGAACTAGATACATGACTATGGGCTCCCTGGTAGTTATGTGTAAGCAATGGCCTGACTTGTACCTGAAGCAATGTGAGCAGAGGAGATCAGTGCTGCACTTGGCTGTCATAACAGGAAAGTAGGCAAGTCTCCTCTACTTTCCCCTTCCTGCCAGCTGTACTGCAGGCCATGGAGACAGGGATAGTGCACTAGAATATGCTAATCACACACCGTCCAACAGATTAGATATTTGTTACTTGGACGCAGTGAGGTTAAAATATTGTTCCAGAACACACACATTCCAGGTGAAGGCAACAGTGCCTGGATTTTCCTTCTTTCTTCCTTTCTTCCTTTCTTCCTTCCTTTCTT
>NW_004524915.1:471695-496198 GCF_000260255.1 Octodon degus
AAATATTCTGCTGCTGAATACAAAAGAATAACTGAAAGACTACTACTGTATACCTCTTATTCTCCTCTGTTTGTTTGCCCTATTTGGCGGGTTCTTTCCATTCTCATTCATGGGGCTGTGATCAATTTGCCCCCTCTCTAGAACATCATTTAGTAGTCATGACAATTTTTAAATACACGTGAGACGACACCCAGCCAAGATCTATTGGGGCTCATTCATACTGGCTGAATCAAACATTGAATAGTAACAAGTTGCTGACTTTTCTGGCTACAGGACTAGACTCATCTCCTATATGTATCTGACTATGTATCCATCCATTCACTGCTACTGAATCCCAGGTGTTTGCCTAGGCTTGAGCCAGGCACTGGATACAGTGCTGAACAAGACTGTTATTGCTGCCCTTATAGTAACCAAAGCAGTAACCATGGACTAGTCCTACCTAGATTGGGGACAGAAACTTTGTTGGCTAGGGTATTTTTTGTTTTGTTTTGTTTTTGTATGGTATTTTTTTTTAATGTGTCAGTTATTTAATTAGGTTCTTAGTAAGGAAGTTAGAATACTAGTTTATGAGGATAAATTCCATTTGTCAGAGCAAAAATGGATCACAGGTAGCTCCAGAGCTGAGGAACAGCTTTGATTTTTGCTAAAATCTGTGAGTCTAAAATCTGTGAGCTTGATTTTGCTAAAATCAAGCTTTCTGATCCAGCTTGCACTGCTCTGAAATCTGGTATCTCTCTTTCTCAGTGTCAAAGATCTCACCCTCCTGGCCTGGGTTTCTGCAGCTTCTTCTTGAAGTAAGCATCAGTGAGGTGTTTGGGGGTTTTCACTTTGGTGATATTAATTTTTGTAGAAGTGGCAATAACAAATTTCTGGTGTGTTCTTCATAGAGGAACACAATTAAGGTTCAGAGGCCCTATCACAAGCAGCAAGCCACTGGCCAACTGCTTCAGGAAGACCACTCTCTCGCCTTTGTGACGCCCAGTGAGGATAATCGAGATGGTGCCGGGAGTGATGCTAGCTCGAAGTTTCCTCACATGCTGAGTGAAGGGTTTCTTGCTGTGGCTCAAGAGCTTTCAGGGCACATCTTCAGTAGGGTAGTATCTAGGCATTTTTCGAAGCTTAACCACCTGGGTACCTCCATTCTTGTCCCCACTGACCAGTTTTGTGATTGTAGGAAGAACTTTCTCCTTTTTCTTCTCAACCTTTGATTTAGCAGCTGTGTAATTTCTCTCATACAAAGCCTTTCTGGAATACATACCAGATCAAGAGTATCTACCAATTCCTCTAACCAGGACAGGATTTTGGCTGCAGTGGCCCTGCCCCCTCTTGGACTTTTTTGTCTTCACCCTATCCTTTTTACCAGTACCACTGGCAGAAGCCTTCTTGGCTTTGGGTTTCTTCTCTTTAGTGCCTGGCTTCTCAGTTTTTTCACGTGCCATCTTGCAAGATGGGAAAGAGTGGGCTGGTGTATTTAGAGCAAAAGCTAGGGTAAATGGAAGGACCCAGTACATCCTGGCTTGCAAATAACACACACACACACACACACACACACACACACACACACACGAAGGGCTGCCTACATCAACAGAAAATGTATGCTTTCTGTAGAATTATTCTTCCTTTTTTTTCATTTATGTATTTGGTACAGGGTCTCACTACACAGCTCAGACTGGTAGTGCTCCTCCTGTTTTCATCCTCCCCAGAGCTGGGATTACAGGTGCATACCACCAAGCCTGGACTCAATTGCTGGCTCAGTGTGCCCCGGGGCATGGACCAGGGATCAAATGCCCATATTCTTACTTTTTTTTCTTTTTTTGTGGTACTAGCGATTGAACTCAGGACCCTGTGCTTGCCAGGCAAGTGCTTATTCTGCTGAGCTATTTCCCCAGCCCCTATTCTTACTTTTGAATGCTTTTACAGTGGTTTCCCCTCAGTTCCATAGGAGGAAAAGCATCCTTTAAGAGATTCTAAAACAATCTTGATTAAACTAAAGGGAAAGAACACATTTCTACACCATGATCTAGAGAGAAAAGGCCCTAACACTCCTCAAAGGCCTGCTGTTATTGAAGGTAATGAACCTGAGCCTTTCTTGGATTAGTCCTTCACTCATCAAATAGAACACTAGGCACTGTGCAGGCACAGAACACAACCACGTTGCTGTGTGTAAGCAGCCTCACCGAGTGGGAGATGGAAGCCTACGGGTGATCAGTCACCTGCCAGGCAACATCTGTTCACAGATGGGGTCTGGAGACGAATGCAGAGGCAGGGAACCCAGGAGAGATGGAGCCCAGGCCAACTCTAGACTCTTCATTTTGATTTACAGTTAGATTTTTCTCTCAGGATAGTATCATTGTATTTCCTTGACTACTTATGATGATATTGGGATAAAGATTATTTCCCCTTAGTGCCGGAAACATGCATGAAATACTTTTCCAAGCCCAAGAATTCTGTCATACAATGTGTGTGGCCACCTAAGACAGGCACAGATGTATTGAATCACTGGATGCTCAGGCAGAAGCTACATTTTCCAATCAATAGCAACAGTATGGTGACAGGGAACACTACGGACTCACCAAGGAGGCAGTTTGCCAGCCGGGATGAGGAGTAGACCTCCCCTACTCCAAGCGCAGCCACAGGACCAGTTCCCACAGCCAAAATGTGGGCGACTGCCTCCCACTACCTTCTATTAATTGCTGCATCCTCTTAGCACCCGTGGCATTTAGAAACTCAGGAGTCGGGCTGATGACCTGCCTTCAGCTCTGAGCACCCCAGGACACTTGAGCAGCTCTAGAGACCCGTGCTTTCAAGTTGGTGCAGCCTGACGAAATCCGGGGAGAAGCAGCTTCTTCTTCCGTTGTGCAGAAGCAGCGTGTTCAATGAAGGGACCATGTGTTTACTCCGACTAGCCTCGGCTCTAATCACATCCCCCTTCTTGCCTTATGAATGAGTGGGGCTGACTGGAAGGCCGTGGTGGGATGGGGGCAGCCGTGTGAGGTACCGGTGGAGATCGGTAAGAGAGTCACGCCGTGAGGTCTACAGGGATTGCGGGGAGGTGCATGCTCAGGGGAGATGTCGAGATGTCATAAGTACCGGCAATCACGGCTCCATGCCCCTCTAGCAAAACCGCGCCCCAAAGCGTCCATCCTTGGCGCGCATCCCCTTTATACCCCCAGAGCAGCCCCCACCCCCCAGGGTGCTGCTCCTTTTTGTAGGTTCCAACGTGGAAGGCGCCCGGGTGAGGCTAGAAAGGAAGCAGTTTACTAAATTGGGTTTGAAACAAGGCGTCGAGGATGGGAGGAATTAATCTGATGTGGGGTACGCGGACAGGACCAGGAGGGAAAGAGAGCGGGGCTGCTGTACATCCAGCCTATCGTCACTCGCAGGAAGATGGATGATTTCCTGGGCCAGGCGTCCGGCGCCCGGCTCTGCATGGAGACGTCAGAGCGCTCGGGTCCGCGTTGGAAGAGCCCCCAGCCCCTCCCCGCGACAGGGCTTCTATATAAAGTCGGGGCCCTAGTGGAGGGTACAGCAGTGGCGAGGACGGCGGAAGTGGTGCGGAGCTGCTCCGAGGTCGCGTCCTCCCGTCGCTGCTCCTCGGGAAAGCGCGATCGCCACCCAGCCTCGCACAGCCTCGCCGTGGCGCTCCGAGGGCTTCCCGCCGGCATCATGTGTCGCGCCGAGATCCGGCTCGTCCTGCTGGCGCTGGTCCTCTGCCAGGCGCCTCTGGGGCCAGCCACCCCGGTACCGGTGGGCGGAGGGACAGTGCTGGCCAAGATGTACCCGCGAGGCAACCACTGGGCGGTGGGTGAGTGTCCTAGCAGGGAGGGTCGTGCGCTCTGGTGCTCTGAGGGCTCAACCAGCCCCAAGGGACCTGGGTTTGGGTTTGCCCTGAAACACCTGCGGCAATCCTAAAAACTCCACCCCACCCTTCCCACTCGCGAGAGCCTATGGGTCTGATCCCTCGACCCTTTCCCGCTTGCTTCGCGTCTGTGGGCACACTGTTTTCCCCAGGGTATCCCGGCCAGCGCGCAGTTCTTCAATCAAATCCAAGCTTGAATGCAGATTACCCCCCGTACCTCCTCCACCTACCCGGCACCTGCTTCTGTCCACCTAATCTTTACCCTGTCTCGCATAATTTTTTCCTTGAGCAACTTTGGGACTCGAGGAACCCGGAAAGCAGTCTCGGAGCCTGGTCCAGCCCGGCCATTTCAACTCCGATCGCACAGGGCTGGAATCTGCTGCGCGATTGCGCCCGGCAGAGCCACAGGTGTGAGGACCTGGGCGCGGCGCTCCCAGCTCGGCTTCAAATTCTGTCAGCCGCCGGGGTGAACCTCTCCTCCGTTTGTGGCGCTCCTGGGATTTCTCGGTTCCCTTCCCCTTTCAGGGAAATTCCTTCCCTTGTTCGCCCTTCTACCCACCCCTCCCTCTTTTCAGCCAGCGCGCTGGGGCGCTTCAGGAGTGGCGGCTGCTGGTGCTGACCTCTCTCTTTCCTGCACCCCCAGCTCTTTCCTCGTGTCTTTAGACCCACGACTTGGCACTCTTCCCTCGCTCTTTCCCCATTTCCCCTGCCAAGAAGTCCTGCTGTCCAGGCACGACTCGGAAATTCCTTACTGGGGCCTTGGGAATCCCGGCGGTGAAGACTCAAGCGCCTGGGGGTGGGCGGAGGTGGGAGCTGTGTGCGGGGTCTGTGGTCTGTGGGAGCGTGGCACCTAGAGCGGTGCTGCAAATGAGATGCTGCTAGCGGCCTAGCACTATCGCCCTCTCCCGACAGCTCACCCGCAGTCTGGGTCTCTTGACCTTGCGGGGAATAGCTTCGGACAAATGCAAAGGGTCCAAATCCTGGGTCCTCCTTCCAACCAGGCAAAAGCAATAGCTTCAACATTTCCTGAGAATCTAGTCCATCCCTGAAGAGATTGAAAGTGTGTGTGTGTGTGTGTGTGTGTGTGTGTGCAGGACTTTTTAAATCATCTACTTAGAAGCAGGGAAAGTGTGTTGGAAAGGTCGGTATTATTTCAGTTATCAACTGATTCACAGGTTCTCCTTGCCACTTAGAGAATTGTGGGGAAGAGTTGGAGTTCCAACAGCTTCCTGGACTTCTCAGTGTTGTGCGTACTTTGTCAGAGAGGCCAGATGCTGGGTTGCCATAAAGCAGGTTCCTTAGTTGCTACAAGTATCTGCTGGCAGAACCAGGGCTCAAGGGTGCGTGGGCAGCCAAGAACCTAGGAGCTCTGAGCAAATGGGTCAGCATGCGGGAGCTGGGAAGGCCTTCACTTTCAGATGAGGATACCGAGAAGGTGTCAGGGAACCTAAACTCAGACTCTACTATTTTTAAAAAGTGTTTCTGGGACCCTAGACCTAGTAGTCTAACCACCAGCCACCAGCGGGAAGGGAGGGTTGAGACTTCAACTGTTTTTTTTCATCCATTTTTATACTAAAGTGGTTCACTATTAGGTAACCATTGCAGGACAAAAGGAGGACACCAGAGTTAGCTGGGAAGCCAGCACCAGATTATTTCTGGTGCAAGCCAAGCTGACCCCAATGTGCTGTTGTTCTGGAGCACATCTGTCTCCAGGTGTTTGGGGCATCCTTGATTATTTACCCTTTATTGTGATACTTGGCATATTTATGCCAAAAGTATATTCCCAAATACCATTTTAAAATTTATCCTTTCATGAACATTGTTTCCGTTTCCTCCCTTTGCTGGCTGTGGAGTTGAGGAAGAGCAAGGGAAAGAGTGATAGAAATAGGAGATCAGATTTCAGCCTACAGCTACCCTGTACTTGAGAAGTTTGCTCAGGGTAGACATATTGTTGAAATACAAGTACCAGTGAGGATGAATAATGTTAGAAATTTAGCTTTCATTTTTGCCCAAACAGTACCTATCCTCTTCAAGTGCCAAAGGATGCAGTTTAAACTAATGTAAAACTAACACACATATTTTTGTGCACAAAGAACCTGGCAGCACACATTTGCAGGCTTGTTAAGTGAATTGCTTCTTCCAGCTGAGAAAAGTGTGATGCAGCAAAGGAAAATGAATTAAGAGCTTGAAAACATAATGCATTCCTATGTGACCCTATGTTTATAGAAGTATTTTGCTGCACAATGAAAATATATATAAACACTAACACTGGCGACTGTTCTCTCTGTTCCCATGAAATCTTCTTAGCGATGGCTGTAACTGTGGTATGAAGTATGTCCCCGGAGGCTGAATTGGGAAATACTAGTATTCAGCTGCGGAATGGCTTGACATGGTAGTGCTGCCTTAGAAAACCAAATCTGAAGTGTGGCTCCAGGACTGAGGGTGTAGCTGAGTAGTGGAGTCCTTGCCTAACATGTCCTAGGCCTCAAGTTCAATCCTCTGCATAAGAAGGAGGGTAGTGTGACTCTAGATGCACAAGTGCTTAGAGGTACTCAATACTTTTATCTTGATCTTGATGCATACCTCCTTAATTTGGGATAATTTTCGGGTTTTGACTTTAAGGGAATTCGTTTGTGTTTCCAAGCTCCCCTTCAAGGGTATCTTCAAAAGATTAAAACAGACAGAAGCTCCACCCCCTGCCCCAGCAAGATTTTATTTTTCTGGATCCTGTCTTTTATCTATGCTGAGATCTCCAATTTTTTTTTTTTTTACTTTTCAAAGTTTTATTGATAAACATATAGCAATGAGACAGTTTCAAATCAAATTGAAAGTACAGTTTCAACAAATAATACACTGCATATATCCTTCTTAGTGGTTAATTGCTGTACAAGATGCAGACTTGTGATACTATTTACAAACACCATTAGAAAAAATCATTCTATTCATTAAGAGAATGCAACTATATATCCCAACCACTTTGAATACACAGATACAAAATGGACATTCATAGTTATACCCCATTTTTTCTAAGTTCCGTTATTGAATATTATAGGTGTGTAAACTCAGCAAAATATTCTAAAGGAATACAGAAGCCCATAATAGCATTGGGTCTTCTGTTTAATTGGCAATGTCAGAAATTATTGACCTGAGTCCCCCACAGCTCAATCCAATTTTTTTGATATGGACATGTGACAGATGATGAGGTTGTCATGGAAACAATGTTTTGGATGACAGTAGCCAGCTCAAAAGTGCAATGGGACCTAGGGAATGTGTTTTTCCCTTCAGTGTTGCTCATGGAATGCTTTCCTTAATAACCAGGTTATAATTAGGGGTAGGGGATTCAATGTCACACATACCCACCTAGGCAAGTCTTGAAATTAAGACTAATGTCCTAAGGATCTTTATTAAATAAGTCACAGAATGGGCAATAACTTCATCCTTCCATTAGAGAAAAGTCCACAAATTTATTCAAGGATGGCAAAAATGAATTCTTAGCTGCAAAACTGTCTCCATCACCTCTCTGCTTCTTTGGCAATAACTCCTCTCTCATTTCCAGCATCCTAACTCAATGAGAGGCAATTAGGAAGGACAAGAGTGACTGAGGTCATTACTAGTATCATCAAGGTTGCAGCCCTACCTTCCAATCACTATGATTTAGTATCCTCCATGTAAATGAAGCTGATGCATCAGCCAGCACCTCCTGGGAAGTCATGCAACCAGAATCACTGCTGGGGCTGAACGCAAGTTTATTTAGTGGGTAGACAAGTTGACCAAGCAGATCAATGAAGAGCCAAGCACTCAGAATTTCAGTCCTTGAGTCTAGGAGTATCCTGTGTAGAGCCTTCAGACTGTGTAAAGTCTCAGGTCACAGTGACTTAGCAAGAGCTCACTCCAGATCTCACTTGAATGTTCCCTGGTACTCACAGAACTAATTTTTGTGAGTCATATAAGAAGACAATACATACCACTATATAGTTAGTCCCTATTTCTTTTATAATAGTAGAGAGCCTTTTGTAGACCTTATCCTTGTTTTCAGACCCAGGCATGAGGTGTTCCTTCCTTGCCTTCTTAGGAAGTTAAAAGATACTTTGAAGTAGTATAATATCCCAGAACTTGGACTCTGAGCTGATTTCAGTTCCTTGTTTATACCTATGTCCACTCTGCAAGACTTATTGTCACCAAACTTATTTTAGTGAAAACTACTATGGTGTGGATCACATGAAACAATCCTCATGTAACATTCTGTGGACTGTGACTTGCAGGGGCTGTGACAGCAACAAATGATAAAGATGATAAAGATTCATTATTGGCAGACCCAGCTGTTGGGAAGGCACCGCTTTCAACTTTAAGGGCTGAAGACCTTCCAAATATTATTTCTGTGATGTTTGTCTTAAATACTTCTAATACCAGTCTGTGCTGCAACCACAAAGACCTTTCCCTTGTGTGCTTTAAACCACAAACACCAGTTTTGTTTGATGTCGGAAATTTCAAAGTGCAATAAAGCCTAGTTTCAGAAACATGGGGAAAGCCAGCTGAAGAAAATCAAACAATGTAAGCATGGTTAAGCAATGGACAAAAGTGTTAAGAGTGCAGAATTTGGCACCTGCTTAGGCAAGCACAGTGACCAGGGTTGATCCCCAGTACCACATGCTGCACAGGCTCCACCCCTGGGCGTGCTGAGCCCACCACCAAGTTCCAGTGTGGTGGTGCACACCTGTAATCTCAGCACTGGGGAGGCTGAAAATAGGAGGATCACTATGAGTCTGAACTGTGTAGTGAGACCCTGTAACAAATACATAAAATTTTTTAAAAATTCAGAATTTGAACTCTGTACCCTCTTCTGATCCTGTGTTGCATGCATGTTTTCAATATGTTGTCTCCAGACCTGCAGCTTTCACTTATGTATATGGTATTCATATGATAAGTACATATCTCTGGAACTACGAAGACACGTCCACTGGCTATTTCACACATCCAAGAGAAACGTCTGCATTATGTGGCTGGCAAGTATTAGTCAGAACGTGTTTTCAACTTGTTTTTCATTACTCTTAACAAATCATAATTTCTAGGTGACATTTCCTGGATTCAATCTCAGCTTAAGTTCTGAGAGAAAGTTTAAATGAAAAATTCCCTTGGTACATTTGTATTACAGACAAGGGAAAGCAACACTTTTTTTAAAAAAATCACACAAAGAAACACACCAAGACTTTTATTTTCAGCAGCAGTTCACAATTGGCTGAGAAAGATGTTTAAATTTCATCTTGCAGTTGAGAACAGAAGTCAGTACCCTCGGAATTGGTTATAAAATTTTAGATCTGGAAGCTTCCTTAGATTTAATCTAGCCTCCTCAATTCGCTTATAGTTGAGAAAATTAAAGACTGGGGATGCTAGGCAAGTTGGCTGAGGTCACCCAGCTAGTTAGTAGAGGAGCTGGAACCAAACCCAGGGTTCGTGGTGTACAGTTCTGAATTCTACCCAGCACATTGCACATTATGAACACAGAACAAAATCCTTGCTTTGTATAGACTAACTCTCAGTCATTAACTGCTATGCATTCTGCATTTAAAAGGAAGCAGCACAATACTGTATAAAGGTGTTTCTTGTCTGTGCATTCCTGTTTTCTTTCTGTTTTTGTTTTTACAGGGCACTTAATGGGGAAAAAGAGCACAGGAGAATCCCCACCTGTGCTTGAGGGAGACAGCCTGCAGGAGCATCGAAGGGAAGACATTCAGTGGGAAGAGGCTACAAGGAATTTGCTAGGCTTCATGGAAGTGAAGGGGAACAGAAGTTATCGGTCACCTCAGCTCAAGCCCCCAAGCGACCACCAGCTCACTTGGGACACAGAGGATAGCAGCAACCTGAAAGATGTAGGTTCAATAGCAAAAGTGACATCAAACACACTTGGGAAGTGGGGTGACAGATATTTAGGGACAACTGGGAAAGAAGTTTGATTAGAGAAATATAAAATTGCTTGGGGCCAGGGAGATGACTCAGTAGAATAAGTGCTTCCCTGGCAAGCGTAAGGTCCTGAGTTCAATCCCCAGTTCCGCCAAAAAATAAAAGTAAAATAAAATTGCTTATGCTATATGCCTTTATAGCTACTACACAGGCCAACACCAGTGCATGGTAAGCAAACTAGTAGACAATTTCCATGCTGTATCTTTTTTGACAGACTAGATTACTGATCCTCTTAATATGTAAAAATGTTGTTGTTTCTAAGCTCTGGTGTAGGAGTTGTGTGTGTTTGTTTCGTTTTGTTTTTTGTTTTTTTGGTACTGGGGGTCAGACTCAGGACCTCGTCTTATATATACTTGATTGAACCCGGGGCTCCCAACATGTTAGGCACAGGCAGGCATTTATGCCACTGAGCTATAGCCCCAACCCCTTAGTAGTTTTATTAGCAAGCATGTTTATTGAAGTTATGCATTGTAAGCCTTACCAGAATATTCTGATAGTGAAGCTATGAATTATGTTTGAGTAAATTCCTTTTAGTCTACAGACATATTTAGTTTTGTTAAGTGCCAGTAGAAGGAAGAGCCTATTCACAAAAGACAAGAGAATATTCTTGTCTACATGCAAAAAGGTATTTCTTCCTGTTTGTTCCACAGTCACTGAGTTCAGGGTTAGTTCTAATATTCCAAAGCTTTGTGAATACATCTGGGGTCAGCTTGTTTGCCCTGAATAAAATTTTACAGAGGATAGGAAAAAGTCTAATAGTAAATTCTAGCAATATTTAGATACAAAATAGGTAAAATGAAGAAGAGAATATGTTTTATAGGAAGAAAGCAAGACAACTAAAAGTGAGGTAATTATAGTAACTTTAAAGAAGTTTCTGTGAAATGTACATAAAAGGTAAAAATAATAATTGCAATGATTGGAATTGCTCATTTTAAAGAATGATTAGTATAATCCAAGGAAGTAGTCTCTCTCTCTCTCTTGCTCTCACTCTCGCTCTGGCTTTTTACTCACTGCAGTGTTAGTAGGAGGACTTTATACTCTCTCATTCTGGAGATTGAGCCCTAGGCTCCCAACATGCTGAGCACAGGCTCTGAACTGAGTGACAGCCCATTTTAGAGCTAAGGAAACTGAGACTAGTCACAGATCTTTTCTTTGATGAAATCAGGGTGAAAGCCTGTGCTCAGTCTGCCTCAGACGGATCTGGCCAGCTGGACCTCCAGGGAATGACCCTCCTTGATGTTAGATGTGCAGAGTACCTGTGTCTAGCACTAGCAGGCCTTCTTATTTCTTGCAATACATATTACCACTTGTCATTCCCACAGAGTGGAGACCCTGCTGGTTCATTCGTTCATGGTGGCTAGCTCTTTGATTAGTGTCACTTTGCAGAGCCTTTTAGCTGACTTTATCAGGTCTCAGCCAGCTTCTCTGGAGGAAAGCTGCTTCACTACTCTATGTCTCCTGAGAGTTCTCTGTGCCAAATGCAAATTAAAAGCTAAATTGTTGCATGAGACATCTAGAGAGAAAGCCTTCAGTAGCTTTTATTCGGAAAGAAAATCTAGATTAAAACAACCACTACAAAAATAAGTACCAACTTTATAGAAAGCCCCCAGTGGGTCTCTTTTTTTTGACAGAACCGGGATTGAACTCTGGTCCTTGAGCTTGCCAGGGAAGCGCTTATTCTGCTGAGCCATCTCCCTGGCTCCTGGGCCACAAACTTTGAAGGCTCTGTGAGCTTGTGATGGACTTCTGAGCCCCTACATATTCATGCTTTTTCTTGATAAAGTGCTTTGCTGGGCTTTTTCTAGGTGGATGTCTAACTATAGTGCCTTTCTCATTTGTTGGAAAAATAACAAAAATTTCCACCATAAAACTCCACAAAAAAACTTCTACAAACATTGGAATAGCTTTACTCTTCTAGCTCACTCATAAAATACTACCTTCCCAATATGCACAATTGTGTTATTAATCGATAGCATTTCATTTTTAGAACCAAGCAGTAGCATCCAGTTTGAGCTGTTTTGATCCCTAAACTTGGTTCTGTCAGTCTTGGGAATTCTTTCAAAAACTGAAGTCCTTCTTTGAGTATCAAAAACTTCCTGTATTAGGAAGACTATTCAGTGCTTCAAAGACGAGGATGAAAAAAAAAAAAAAAAAAAAAAAGACAAGGATGAAAGACTATCCCAAAACTTCTCTGAGTGGTGGATGGATCGAGTGGGCAGCAGTGGAGAATGACTTTTCAAAAAGGGACACTCTTTCTCCCAATGCGGTTGATTTTTTTTTTAAATCAGACTTTGATATCTACCCTTTTTATGTGTTTCTTTTTCTTTTTCAAGTTTAGAAAAACTTATCCCATTTCATTCCACCTCAAGTTGAACAGTTCATATTGATCCTATTATTTTGAACATGTTTTTCCCAGTAACGTGAAAAACAAATTTGACGACACACTCTTTGCAGAGACCAAGATAATAATTTGTCACTCTTCTTGCTTAAGAGATTCTGTCTCAATGAAAATATGTGGTTATGGGAACTGGAAACATAATTCTTATTCAGAAAGGAGGAATGCTTAAAGAATAGTTCTATTAGAAATCCAGGGGCTGGGGAGATAGCTCAGTAGAATAAGCGCTTGTCTGGCAAGGGCAGGGTCCTGAGTTCAATTCCTGGTCCCAAAAACAAAAAAACAAAAAACAGAAATCCATAAATCTCCCAGAGTTGTGGAAAAGTTTAACAGCTTAGCTGAGTATTGCCAGAATTAGCAGCAGGAGATTTCAAAGGCTGAAGGACTTGGCTTAAAAATTAAAAGCTATCCATTAAAAGCTATCCACATATGCTGCTCTTGAATCCTGTTGCCAGCTCTCCCAGAGCATTCCTCATGCTGCAATGACAACAGTACTTAACTCAAGAGGGCGTGTGGGAATGTGCATTGACACTGGACTACCTGGTCATGGCGTACATGCTCCAGCACTTTAGGAGCAAGAATGGCTGACAAGTTGCAAGGTTAACCTCGACCATCCTTTCACTTGTCCCTTCTCCCAAGTCCTTCAGCTTCATCCTGAAAGTGATGGAATTGTTGTCCCATGGTTTCTATAACATTAGAGTGTATTCAGGTCCACTTCAGGGCCTAATTCATAATCGTCCCAGATTGTGCTGTGATGCAGTGAAGATTTCAGTTGCCCTTGGGGTCATCTTGTAATTTGAGCACTATTACTTGCTTCTTGAAGCTTTAAGGTTTTCCTTTTTTTTTAGTGGACATGAAGAAAGGAGATGGGGTTGGGGTATGGACAGTAGAGGCTGTTCTGTAAAAGAAGCCCATGTGTAAGCTTGCCCTCGCTTGGAAGGGTCCCCTCTCAGAGCCAAAGCACAGCAATCATGAGACATAGGAAGGTTTTGCTTCTTAATATTTAAGTAGTTATACGTACAGAAAAAGTAGCCTATGCTACAGAATAACTAATTGCCCGCCATTTACTCCCATGGTTTCAATGAAGGAAGAGTGAAGCCAACCTCCCACCTCAAACGCAGATCCTCACTCCCTCCAACCATCTTGATCTTCCAAAGTTACACTTGGAAGATCTTTTTCACTTCCATTTTGCTTCTATTCCTTGAGCAAAACCTCTCAATTCAATTCTTAAGGCTAGGCAGGGGAGCACCTTTCTGGACTTCCCCCAGTTCCTTGGCTTTATGGATTTTCCCTACACCCTAGTGTCTTTCGGATCAGAGGCTCCTATGGCAGGATGGATGGTGGTACCTCCAGGCAGGATGCAGGCCATTCACGGTGCAGTCATCGGTCCAGGAAAGCAGCATTAATTGGCAAGGTTGGGAATTGAGTCCCAGCCCTGAGCTCATTAGCATCTGATCAAAACAGTGCAGTCACATAGCAGGTAACCATTTGCCTAAGAATAGCAGTAGTGCCTTTATTAGAAGAAATAAATAGTCAGTCTGGAAATTGGGGAATCTGAATTGCCAGAGAATCCTGGGAAGAGTAATAAACTCTGTGGGTAAAAGATAATAAGCTCTGGCTTCTCATCTCATTGGGGAAATATTGCTATAGGGGAACAAAGAAGAGGGTTATTTATCTTGTTGTTATTATTTTTTTTAATTACAGCTACTCTTTCTTCAGTCTTAGTTAAACTGAGCAGAAGCCACAACAAGCAGACCACAGTAAATTTAGAATTTTGGCAGAAACTCAAATTGACACCTCTTCTCAAGATGTCCCACACTACTACTACTTACATTCCATGTTTGCAATGTGTGATGTGGCAGCTAGGTCTGATTGCTGTGATGAAGTGTTGCCAAAGCAAGCCAAGGGGAATTAAGCTCCACCTCCCTGTCAGCTACTACTCTAGGCATAAATTCCTGGGAATAATACTTTTGACTTCCAACAACAGGTAGAACATACCTGAGTAATCAGATCAGGGGCAAATTCAATGAGGCTGCATCAAAAAGACTCCTAAAATGCAGCTTCTTAAAAAGGGGACATTAATGTCATTGTTTCTTAAACACTGGGCACTCAGATGTACTGGGGGCATGTGTGGGGGATGGAGGCAAGTGGCCTGCCAGGCTCTTCCTCTACATTACTCAGATTGATGTTGACTCAAGGATTTGTCCACTGACCCTGAAGTTCTGTTGGAAATGGGTTACGCTTCCATGTCTCTAATGTGTCTGTTTAACTCTTTCTAATGTTTTTCTTTTAAGTTGGTAGAATACGTGCTCCACATTCTTAAGGGGAAGGAAGGAGCCTCCAGCTAAACAGCCAGTAGCGACAATGGCCACAAAGGGGCAGAACAAGACCCTTAAAAGACTGTATTCTGCAAGCATCAATTCTACTGGATCTCTAATCGCGTTTGTGCAAAACACTTTGCTCTTCTTGTATCTTTCAACCTTGACTAAATTCACGACTTTCAAGCAGTATCTTCTGATTTGAACTTGTTTGCTGTAAAAAATTGTCCAAAACAGAGTCTTCCAATGATTGCTTTGTACAGCTAGGCTATTTGTTAATTGGCTTCAGGGCTCCAGTCTGTTATCATTCACAATAAAAGCTTAAACATATTGTCCAAAGGGCAGACTGTTTTTTTATTTCAAATCCAAATGAGAAGACAGTATAGCTGAGATCAGTAGTCCTTGTGTGGTCATGAATTAAGTCAGGCTGAATTGATAGCACTGCCCTCTGAAGGCCACTTACTGAGTCTTTATAGTGTCTAACAACCCTTCCAGAAGATTCTGGTCTTTTATTGTCTCCATTAGTTAGGCTAGGTTGGAGATAGAACCTAGCCCTTTTTCTGTCACTAAGTCACTCCCTTCTCTTCAGTCCTTGCCATGACCAGATATGCTGCTGATGCTATCGGTATACCCTTCTAACAGTCCTGTAGATGGAGAATCAGCATCTTCATGTAATAGATGAGAAAATGAGATGAGACATCAGGTGACTCGCCACATAGTAAATAAAACCGAGATCCAAACATCCACAGGCACCAGATTTTCTGTATTGCATCACTTAACATTTCTCTTTCGAGCTGGGTATGGTGGCACCTGCCTGGAATCTCAGCACTCTGCAAGGCTGAGGCAGAAGGAGTGCAAATTCGAGCCAGACCTGTGCAATATGATGAGACAGCTAAACCTTGTCTCAAAATAAAAACCGGCCGGTGATACAGCTCAGTGACAAGGACTGGAGTCTGATTCTTACTAAAGCCAAACCAAACCAAACCACCACAAAACAGAACAAATGTTTTCAGCACATTTAGAAGTAGCACTGTTCCAAAATTGCACTGCCTGTCTGGGAGGAGACGTTGTCTCCCATGCCAGATATTGCCAGCTCAGCGGCAAAAAGATATGATGAATTCAAACAATTCCTTCCATTTTCAAAGAATGTGGCCTGGCGGTTTGTCACCACTCACCAGCTCTATTTTCTCACGACATTTGCACATTAACAGATTTTGAAGCATTTTTGCCATATGTTTAGATTTTCTTCATTTAGGAAAGCCACACTGGCAACCTTAAAGAGATGTATCTTTCTCTTATTTTGATTACCAAAGAACCACAGAAGAAATGTTGCATTTTTTCCTAGTTTCTTTTAATATCGTATTGATTCAGAACTTATGCAAAGTGAGACTTGGGGAAATACACAAAATGTGTCTTCTGTGTCCTTCCAGCCTCCCCCTCAGGGTCCCTACTGAGCTTTTCCCCAACAATGCGGTCATAGGTTGTGTCAACTACTAAAGCCATGGCAGCTGATGAGGAAGGGTGAGGCTCTCCCAAGGATTCATCCTCTGATAGTGATACAGGGAGAAAAACTGGTCTCGGGTGGGTGACCTCCAAACAATATAGGGAACCTCCAAATGACATAGGGAAAAACGATCTCTGGACCTGACTTGCAAGAGTTCGTGTTCTCTAAAACGGAAGAATGAATTTTAGGAACAAATGGAGGTTATGAGCAGAATATATTTATTGAGAGAAAGAAAGCTCCTGTGGGGGGGGGGCAGGGGGACCCCTGACCAGGTAGTTTCCCCCCCAGGAAGTTGTCTCTTGCAGGGACTTTTATAGAGAAAAACTATGTGCTGAGGCGGGTCTAAGGTGGTGGAGAAGACATGGGAACTTGCTTAGTTGGGCATGAGGTAGGACAAAACTATGATCAACCAATGAGATTACAAGCACCATTGCTCAGGTAAAATTGATGAAATCCAGTATCAAATGGGAAAGCGAGTCACATAGCAAGGGGGCACAAATATGGAACAGGGTCTCTTCCTGTTGCGGGTTGGGCTAATGACTCATTCAAGTTGATTGATACTATTTAGGATATCAATCCCTAATGCCCATCCCTAGGGAAGTATGTAGCTGTGCTTCCTCTTTTTGTCTTGGTCTTGAGGTGTGGCCCATATGGGAGTGTCGGTCTCTTCCAAGTTGCAAAGTAGCCTTGTCTTCCATCTTGTCTTCTTGAGAGCCTGGCCCTGTCTGACTGCCTGTAATATTTCCATCTAACTCAGCTGCCTGCAACAATAGGACACCCATGAGGATGGAAACTCTCTTCTACACCCAGGGTGAGCTCTCTCTAGCGATGGCATCCCAGGCAGGGAGAACACACTGCTTAGGCATGAGCAGCACTGCTGGAATCACCCCATGTAAACTGTCACTTGTTTGCTTGTTCCACGAGAGTAGAGGTACATGATTCTGAGTTTTGGTGGAAAGCACTTTTCCTGAGTTCAGGCTGAAAGATAAGAATAGCTCACTCAGGCCTCCTGACCTTGCAGGGTTTCTCCACGCTAAGTCCAGGACAGGATCAGAATTCCAATAACTGAGAGATGTACTCTTCCTCACCAGGAGAGCTTTCTCAAGCTTGTTTGTGAGTGATAATATGCCACATACACACCTGTATGTGCCTACTGGGTCCCCCCCCCCCAGTAACAGCATCTACCTTTGATAGTTTAAATAGAAGAGGAGGAATTTATGAGAGGATACAAGACAGAACCGAAAAAAGGGACTCAAGGCTTGAGCCTGAACTTGGAGGTTCTGTACTCACAGCCTGCCCCTCCTTGGGCTGATCCAGTGGTTACCCTAGAGGTCCCCTGTCCCAGCCTCTGCCGCCACCTGCCCCACGGGATTTGGTGTCCTGCAAGTCTCTCCCACTGGGACTCACTCCCAAATCAGTCTTTAGATGTTTTTTAGTATATGTTTATAGTACTTCATAATTACATCTGTTTTTGGGAATTTGCCCTTATCTATATTGCATCTTGGTCATTATCATTCCCCTTCTCATCTCCCAAAAATCTATCCCCATTTTCTACCAGCTCTCCTTTATTTTTCCTTAAATTATTTATATTTTGGGTTTCTCATATGGAGACCATGCACCACCATTGTCTAAATTCCTGTGTCTGATTCTAAGTCAGCCTTGAATAAGGATACAAAATCAGTGGCACCTTGCTCACATGCACCTCTCTAGCTGCAAGGGAGATTGGAAATGTAGTGTTTAGGATTCTACTATGGGAACATGGGGCTAAACTTGAGGGACCTTGTCAAAAACAGAGATGGTGGGGCTGGGGAGATGACTCAGTGGAATAAGCGCTTCCCTGGCAAGCTCAAGGGCCTGAGTTCAATCCCCGGTTCTGCAAAAAAATAAAAAATAAAATAAAAATAGAGATGGTATGCAAAAGACAAAAATCAATCACAAAAAAGATGTTCCCTTCTCTTTCTGTTCAGAAAACTATTTTCCCCTTTGATTTCTGCCCACTGTTACCAAGGAAAACAGCACCCAACCTGGGATTCTTGGAAAGCAGGGTCAGGTGGCTGTTTTCCATGGCACATGGGCCAGGTAGGAGCACAAAGCAAAAGGATGTCTCTAAAAGGTGACTGTGTTTAGAAATCCTCACAGTAAAGCAGGATAATCAAGAAGCAAAATTTAAATGGGAAGAAAGCAATAATAGCCTTCAAATTTGGTCTTTTAAGACATCTTTTTTTTCTAAAGTGCTGCAGGGTGGATTGCTGTGGGTAATTTAGCAATCTCTGCTTATGATTGGAAATTCAGAAACACACTAAACAAGCATTTCAAGTAGTAAAGTACAATATCTAGCTTCAAAATTGCCCACCTTTCAGTTCCTGCTGGGGGTATTTGATCATCACAGAGCATTTAAACTGAGCTTGAACACATGGGGGATAATCTATGTAGAAATGTGGGAATTGCACAATTCACTTGCTCGGCCATGGGCTGCTTTCCTGGAATGATAATGAAATTATCAAGGGAAGTTCACTACAGTGAGCTCTTCCCGTTCTCAGAGTGATCACATGGGCTAGAAGGGCTCCACACCACCCAATTAATCACCTCAGATGAGACCCAGATAAGACCCAGATAAAACACAGAGCCCCTCTCCACTTTCCCCTCCTTTTACACCTGCTCCTCGTGGTCCATATACAGTAAATAATGCATAGCCTCATAGATCAAAAGGCAGGTCATGATGGTGGATAGCTTGAATGGCCACTGCTTTGAAGTTTAAGGGTGTGTCACAGCTCGAAGGGACTTTGTTCAGCCTCCAGGAGAATGAACACTTTAGCGTCCCTTTTCCAATAATGCAATCATACTCTACCTTTTTCTACAGGACTGTTGTGCTTCAGTTCATCTTGGAATAGATATCTATGTATTAAAAACATAACTTGCACATGAAAAATATGTTTGCTTATGTTTTTAAAAATTCTCTTGTGACCGTATTTAGCTCTGTGAGTTATTAATGTCCATTTTAAATGTAAAAATATCCTCTTGAAGTTAGTTACTTTTGCCTATTAGTTTATTGTTATCATTTATTTATCTATTTTGGATACAGCGTCTCACTATGCAGCTTGGACTCATAGTGATCCTCCTGTCTCAGCCTCCCCAGCACTGGGACTACAAGTGTACATCACCCTGCCCAGTTTTGGTGTCTGGCACAGTGTGCTCAGGGTTCTGGGACCAGCACAGCATGTGGTACTGGGGATCGAACTTGGGTCCTTGTGCTTGCCAGGCAGGAGCTTAGGCTGCTGAGCTATCTCCCCAGCCCTGCCTATTAGTTCTAAGTAAGAAACTTCTCTTACTGTCTTAACATAATAATTTTGACAACCCAGAACTCTCTCCTTTGTAAGCACATGGGACTTTGGCTGTCAACTGTATCTATAGTAATTAGAGATTGTATTTAAATACATATGACAAAGCCATGCCAAACCAAATATCCATGGTTTGAAGAAGATAAAATTGAGTTATCTCTCAGATCATAAAGAATCTAATGGCCGGCTGTGAATTGATCCACAAATTTGAAGCTAAGAATTCTGTGATTTTCTTCAATTTCTCTTCATCACCAGTTACAAGGTGGTTGCCACAGCTCCAGCCAACCTATCTCAGTTTCATTTAGGAAAAAGAAAGGGAAACAGAAAAGATCCATATCAGGAGAACAAAGCTTTCTCAGAAATCCTCAGTTTCTGTGTTCTGGTTAGAACTGCCTCATGGGGGAGAAGCTGAGAAATGTCAGACTTCAGGTGGTGACATTGCAAGCCCATCACTCCCCTCCAAAAAAAAAGCTCCTTCCAAATAGAACACGTTAGGAAGCTAGCTAGTAGTGTGGCCTGCTATAATGACATGGAATCCTGGGGAAGAGGTGGGCTGGAACTGGTGGGTATTACAGTAGATGTAACGAATAGAGGCTTGGATAATGGTGTCTAAGTTGGCTCAGAAACTGCCACAACTACAATCTCCTTTGAAATACTGAGGGCCAGAAACAGCATGCTTCCTGCATAGCCTCCTCTGCCTTCATTCCTGAAAACAAGAGACAGTAATAGCATCATGTTTTGTAGCTTGGGCACATCTTAATTTCTACAATGAATCCCATTTTATGATGCTCCCAAGTTTCTATTTATGTGGGAAAGACCCACTGTGAGCCCTCTCGTATCCACCTGTCCATTCGGGTGCAGGGGTCTGTAAGTGTGGAACAGGGCCTTGGTACACAAACTGCACCCAGCTCAGCACTCTGGACTGTGGCAGAAGGGACCTGTATTACTGTGCTTCTTTCCCTTGTCATCGAATTCCTTAGTTAAGAGGTGATGAACCAGGATTCCACATGCTCTCTACCCGGAAAAGGACTACTTTCATAGCCCTTCAAGAATGAACACTGAATTAGTTAGGATTCTCATCATTATTAACAGAAAATCCTCAATTCAAGCTAGTATTAAAAGCAGAAAGATTTGCCTCATCTAACAGAACCCTAGAGAAAAAACTGTGTGTGTGTGTATGTGTGCACCTGTGTGTGTATGCCCACAAGCACATGTTTACATGTAGGTGACTGGGGGCTTGGGGACTCAGGGTCATTTAGTGCAGTGTAACTTATGGTCTTCAGTATTACTTCAGGGATGGGTGAGGGTCTTTCTGTCTCTTCATTCTGTACACAGCCTTTCAGACATGTCTTTGAGCCAACTTCTCACATGGTCATGAGCTGGCTGCTGGAATTTAGATGTCACATCCAGGAAGAACAACATTCAGAGGAATAAGGCAAGGGACCCCCTCTTCAGCTTTGCCTTCTTAATAGAGTTAAGTCCCTTACAAAGTATGTAAGTCCCCCACACCCAGAGACCAGCCTGCTTGCACATTTGCTCAAACTCACCACTGAGGAGGGGACCATCTGCTATGACTGGAGCTACCCAATGACCAGTGGGTCATGTGAGAGGGGGACCAAGCACCTGAGCCAGACCAAGACTCTCTCAGGGAGGAAACAGGTCAGTGACCTGGGATGAATGCCCACATGCATAGGCTGCAAGCATGAGCCGAGTTTCTTGGCCGCAATCCTACTTCTGGTTTTCTTGATAGAGCAATTTCAAAAGTTACTTGCTTCTACATAGTACAAATATTCCAAGTTTTATTCCACTGTCTGATGCTCCCCTGAAGTTTGTGGGGGAGAGTTTCAAGGCCTCAGCAGCCCCTGCGTGAGGCGCGGGCAGTGTCATTGCTAGGGCTGGTGCTCTCCTCTGCGTGGGCGCCTCTCCTCCCTGGCTCTTTTTTCCCCTTGCAAGACAAGTGGTGGCCGTAACTGTAACAACGTAATTGCCGCTCTGCCTCCACTGCTGAAATAAACAGAAATGAAAAGGAAATAGAGAGCATCAGATAGCGCTCCCCTCTGCCTGACAGCTTCCCAAGGGACCTCTGCTACACACATTCCAAATGGACAAGCTGAGCACTGAACTGGAATTTAAAAAACAAAAAACCAGAAAGCAGGAAAGATTGGAGAGAAGTGCTTTTCTTCTTGCTTCACTCCCACAGATGGAGGGAGGAAGGGAGAGAGGAGCGGGGAAGGGAGTGTGAATAACCTGAGAAAGGATTGTATTCAGTGGCCAGGAACTGGCAGCCTGCTGCTTGGATGGATGGATGGACAGGTGGACTGTGGATGTGGAAAGGTACAGGGTCTTGGAGATTAGAATTATTGAAATTAAGTAGTCATAAATATTCCAAAATCAAAGAGAATTCATTGATAGATAGATAGATAGATAGATAGATAGATAGATAGATATCCTTAGCTCTTGTCAAATCAGAAGGCCTCACTTCCCAGAAGCCTCTCCGCTTTGGTGCTGCCCCTGTGCACAAGGAGCCACTTTGCCTAGGACCCCAGCACAGCCTAATGCTCGCCTCTTTTGGCACTGTCTATCTGTGTCTCGGGCCTGCAACATTCTTGCAGAGAATTTGTGATCCCAGTTGAGTGTCCTCTATGCCAGACACACAAGGATTGCCCCCGAGTTTGTTTAGAGATCTTGCTTTAGTTTCTGTTCCTGCTTCTATTCTATAGGTGTGGGTGCAGGGTTTTAGAGGAAGAGGGTACAGTATTTGCTACACCAGTTGATTTGGAAGATTCACTTCTTCCCTGGCTTATTCCTGGATAAGGAAAGAAGCCTGTGGTGGTGGCGGTGGTGGTGGTGGGAGGTGCCAGGCAGCACGATTCACCCTGCACTGCGGCTGGCGAGCATGTCCAGGGAGGAAAAGGAGCCTGGACAGAACCCAGAGACTGTCTGGGAAGAGACTATCTGGCTCCGAGAATTCCTTTGTGGGAGCACTCCCTGGCTCTCCAAAGAAACCCCAAAGCTGGCCCTACGTAGAATCTCATTGAGCCTCTGGCATGCATGCATGCATGCATGCATGTGTGCGTCCCGGCTGATCTCTTTTGCCAAGTTGGAAGACACGAATCAGGTCTGGATCGGGTTCTTGTCTGCATGGCCTTACAGGGGCTGGGAACTTTGCTCTATCTCTCATAATCCCTCTCTGCTATTCTTTTTTTTCCTAAACACTCATTTATGTATTATTATTTTTTTGGAAGTGTTTACACCAGTACAGTGAAACTAAAATTTAGAGAATAGATGTCATTAGTTTGGATATCATCAGTTTATTATAAAAGAGACATGGAAATTATGTACATGATGAAAGATGGCAGAACCTCAGTGGAATGGGCAGTACTGGGTGACACCACTTCAAGAGTGATTTACTTCACTCTAGGGATTGTCCAAGAATGTCACCATCTCTAAACAAGAAATAATCCTTGTCGTCTACAACTACTTTGGTGCCTCCATATTCTGGAAGAACTTTACCTCCAACTTTCACACTAACTGCCTGGATCTCTCCACCCATTCCCTTAGAGCCGGACCCCACAGCTACCACAGTTGCCTGCAGCACTTTGCCTGGAGATTTTTCTGGAAGTATAATGCCTCCTTCGGTGACAGTTTTGGCTATTCTTCTTTCAACCAATACGCAGTCAAACAGCGGGAGAAACTTCCGAAATGCCTGTCCTGCCACACTCCTGCTCCGCAGCTCACTCCACCACCACGCCACCTCCACCCCGACTGCTTGTTGAGGGCTGGGTTTGGGTGTGGCTTCTTATTCTGCGTTCTCCCTATCATTTAGTTCCTAAATTGTGCTGGCAAAACCCAAAACTTGAAGCCCTCCTGCCCAGCCTCTCAGAGTTCTGGGATTACAGGCCTGGGCCACCTTGCCCAGCTCTAGGCTGACCGTCTTAATTTGGCTCTGGTGAAAAGTAAAAGAGCTGTCACAACCTGCTGCCACCTAACAAGAAGCCAGGTCAGACTTTAAACCAACAGGACATTTGTGACAAGCTCACCAGCTGTTCTTGAGACAATGAGATCCCTACAGTGCCCTGGTCCATCGGGAGGGAAACTTGACGCTCTTCCCTGTTGCAACTGCTGCATCAAGAGGAGGTATCTGGGTGCAGAGGAGGAAAGGGAATATGGGAAGGTGGCCGGCTGCTGAGGTCACTTGGGAGTTAGTTTCCCATGGACCTCAGGGTTTTTCTGCTGGTTTATGGTTTCTGCTGAACAAGAAAATTGACACACAAAACAAATATTTTTTTAAAACTTAAATTTATTTATGTTTTATAGTCCTGCAGATGGAACCCAGTGCCATGCAAGCGAGGTGAGTATTCTATTATGTGAGCTATGTCCTCAGCCTCCTTTTTACTTTAAGACAAGGGTCTTGCTAAGTTGCCCAGGCAGGCCTAAAACTTGGGATCCTCCTGCCTCAGCCCCCTGAGTACTGGGATTAAAGTGTATGGCAAAATCAACCCTTTCTTGGAAAGTCTAATCCAGAGATATAATATTCCTCTTCTTTCCTCTTTTCTTCCTTCCTCCCTCTTTCCTTCCTTCTTTTCTTTCTTCTCTTCCTCCCTCCCTTTCTCCTCTCCCCCATAAAATGTTACCAATATTCTCTTATTTCTTCATAGAAATTATGTAAAATAATGTTTATTCTTTAAATAATTGATAAAATTCTGAGAAACCACCAGCTGAATCAGGGGATTTCTCAGGGGTTGGGGTTAAATTTTGAATTCCATTTCATTAATGATTATAGAGCTAGCTCCACTTGATGGAGCTGCTTGTTTTTAAATACCTTAAATTCCAGTGGCATAAGCTCCCTGCCCCTTATGTTATTCCTTCCATCCTTCTTTTTTTTTTTCTGGACAATGATGTCTCCCCCCCTTTTTATTTTTTAATAGATGGCAAATCAAAAATGAATTATTTACAAACATAACTGAATATAACAATAAAAACTGTCCAAAATAAAAATGAAGAAAGAATTTACAGATCAGTCATAATAGTTTACTGTGTCAAAACCAAGAAACTTATATTCATATAATTAGAATTCTCAAAGTAGAAAGGAGTAGGCAATAACTATTTAAAAGTTTAAAATTTCTGAATT